>NW_026667160.1:0-1365 GCF_009828535.3 Hylobates moloch | reverse complement strand
GGCATTATCCAAGAATTTTAAAAAGCAGATACCAAAATATAAGCAGAGGGGGTGGAGCCAAGGTGGCCGAATAGGAACAGCTCCGGTCTCCAGCTCCCAGCCCCAGCGACACAGAAGACTGGTGATTTCTGCATTTCTGCTTGAGGTACCGGTTTCATCTCACTAGGGAGTGCCTAACAGTGGGTGCAGGACAGACGGTGAAGCGCACTGTGCGCGAGCCGAAGCAGGGCGAGGCATTGCCTCACTCGGGAAGCGCAAGGGGTCAGGGAGTTCCCTTTCCTAGTCAAAGAAAGGGGAAACAGACGGCACCTGGAATATCGGGTCAGTCCCATCCTAATACTGCGCTTCTCCAACGGGCCTGGAAAACGGCACACTAGGAGATTGTGTCCCGCACCTGGCTCGGAGGGTCCTATGCCCACGGAGTCTCGCTGATTGCTAGCACAGCAGTCTGAGATCAAGCTGCAAGGCGGCAGCGAGGCTGGGGGAGGGGCGCCCGCCATTGCCCAGGCTTGCTTAGGTAAACAAAGCAGCCAGGAAGCTCGAACTGGGTGGAGCCCACCATAGCTCAAGGAGGCCTGCCTGCCTCTGTAGGCTCCACCTCTGGGGGCAGGGCACAGACAAACAAAAACTCAGCAAAGAACCTCCACAGACTTAAATGCCCCTGTCTGACTGACAGCTTTGAAGAGAGTAGTGGTTCTCCCAGCACGCAGCTGGAGATCTGAGAACAGACAGACTGCCTCCTAAAGTGGGTCCCTCACCCCTGAGCAGCCTAACTGGGAGGCACCCCCCCCAGTAGGGTCAGACTGACACCTCATTCAACCGGGTACTCCCCTGAGACAAAACTTTCAGAGGAACTATCAGACAGCTGAATTTGTGGTCTCACGAAAATCCGCTGTTCTGCAGCCACCGCTGCTGACACCCAGCCAAACAGGGTCTGGAGTGGACCTCTAGTAAACTCCAACAGACCTGCAGCTGAGGGTCCTGTCTGGTAGAAGGAAAACTAACAAACAGAAAGGACTTCAACACCAAAAACCCATCTGTACATCACCATCACCAAAGACAAAAAGTAGACAAAACCACAAAGATGGGGAAAAAACAGAGCAGAAAAACTGGAAACTCTAAACAACAGAGCACCTCTCCTCCTCCAAAGGAACGCAGTTCCTCACCAGCAACGGAACAAAGCTGGATGGAGGATGACTTTGATGAGTTGAGAGAAGAAGGCTTCAGACGATCAAACTACTCTGAGCTACGAGAGGAAATTCAAAACAATAGCAAAGAAGTTAAAAACTTTGAAAAAAAATTAGAAGGATGGATAACTAGAATAACCAATGGAGAGAAGGGCTTAAAGGAGCTGATGGAGCTGAA
>NW_026667159.1:0-1365 GCF_009828535.3 Hylobates moloch | reverse complement strand
GTGTGTGTGTGTGTGTTGGGAGGGCTGTAGGCAGGTAGGGGAAGGGAGGTCTGTTTTTCACACTACAGATCAAAATGATAAAAGTGTTTATCTCTGGATGGTGGAGTTATAGCTATTTTTTTTTGCCTTATCTTTTTCTACTAGGAACATGTATGACCTATGTAATAAATCTTAAAAAGGAATGCACTGTATTCCACTGTCATCCATCTTGAGTCTCTCAGTCCCATCGAATCCCGTGAACACTCAGTATCCTAGCCTGACGTGTCGTGGGAGAGGACTCATGGGCAATGTCCAGAAATGGAGCTGTTTGGCGGAACTGTCTAGAGACACCGGCCCCACCCTGCTCTGGCATCCAGGGCTTGCCCAGATGGCCTCGCAGGGCCTTGGCAGGGCCTGAGCATCTGATTCTCAGGGTTCCAGGCAGCTTTGGAGCTGGATTCTGGCCAAGGTAGGGGAACAGGTAGAGGGCCCAGCTCTGGAGAGAGGCCTGGTGACAGCCAGGATGGCACCAGAGAAGTTCCCGTCACCACCCCAGTGAGCTGCCACAGCTCCTCACCTCCAACACTCGCATGTCCTCCTTGTGTTGTTTCTTGAAATTGGGATGTATCTGGTATTGCCAGTTACTGAGGGGACGTTTCTTGTGTTTCCAAAAGCCTCTTGTTAAATCTGCAAGTTATACACAGCATGGAGCACAGCGACTGGCCCATAGTATTTGTCGCTAATAAATATTTGTTAATAAATAAATACAATATGAAAACGGAAAACATAGTATCTAGCTTTCTGTAAGAGCAATGTGCCTCCCACCCTCACCCCAAAGTAAGTGATGCATCTCCCTTGGTCTTGGTTAGCTTGGCACCGTCCCCCTGAGCACAGTTGTCCCTGGGCAGGGTGACACCCAGGGACTTCTTGGGAACCATAAGAAGTGCAAAGCTAATAAGAAGCCCTGGGGACCTTGCAGAGATACTGTGACCTGTGAGCTCTGCCTCGGGGCCGGGCATTCTCCCTCATTTCTTTATATACCAGCCCTCCCCAACCATTTCCCCAGAAGCAGGAGCTAGTTCCTGATACAAAGTCGATGCTCAGTGCTGGGTTCTAGTCATGACCTTCTCCTCCCAACTATGGCATATGGAGATTCCTGCCCAGAGCAAAGCTTTTCCTTCAGGGAACACGCATGCCCACAGCAGGTGAGGGATACAAGTGAGCAGCTAAGGTGAAGGTGAAGCCAGATGTTAATGTAAAGCACCAGCCACCTCCTGCCCCTTACTCGAGGGCAAAGGAAGGGCAATATTTAAAGGAATATTAGATTGAAATCTTACAAGTGTAAAAAAAATTCAATCTATGTTAAATGTATTTTATTTTATTTTT
>NW_026667158.1:0-1365 GCF_009828535.3 Hylobates moloch | reverse complement strand
GTTCTTATTTAACTTTTCAAAGTATGCTTCAAATGTTACCTATTATTTAGTAAGGAATCTTAAAATTCTACTTTGAAAAGCTAACAAGAGACAAGCCTGTCCAATTGCTCAGTTAGTGAGATAGTGGGTTTTTTTTTTTTTTTCAGCATTTTTGGCTAGACACTAAATGTGGGGCAGGATGTAAGTAGCAGTAGTTTTATTGTAATAGCTCTATATTTGATCACATCCCTTCTAAAATCTCTCTCGAAGAAAACCCCAATAATAATCCCCCTTCCTCAGAGTATTGACATATACACACAGATGTTTACAAATGGTGTTCTCTCCAAATGTGAGAATTGTAGTAACCACAGACACCCAATAGCTTTATGTATCTGTGAAATCATTCACCAAAATTGGGAGATCCTTCTAGGGTAACAAAATCAGGAATGAGTTTTTCTACTATCCAAGAGCCAGGTGGATAGAAAGCATAAATTGGCCATAATATGATGAAATTGGAAGAAATGGAAGATTAGCAGGACAGGTAGTAAGGATAGTAGAACATGGTGATAATAATAGTAACTACCACTAAATCGTCATGAGAAAACAAATCAGAGACTGCATATAAATACTTAGCACAGGCTACAGATAGTGCTTAAAATGCTAAAGTAACACATTGCTAATGAAAGAGATAGAGACAAAATATCGATTTCAAGTTGTTTATGGTTAAGAAAGGTATTTACTTTCTCTTTAAGATCTTTTATATTATCCTTATTTTAAGTGCGTACCAGAAGTTTTTAGGACAAAGCAAATGTAAATATATGATTTGAATGAAGTGGGCAGAAATAATAAGATGAGCTGATCCTGACATTTATTGTGGTGTGATAAAAATGAGAGTTAATCTAAGCAGAAATTTACATCAGTTCCTAGTTGTTTGTCCTCTTTAAGACTTTCCTCTCAATTCAGTAAATACAAAAAAATAAATCTAAATACAGTAAATAGCAATATGTGGATGTGTTTATTTGTAAAATATTAACATATATAGATATTTAGCATTCCATGTGAAAGTATATATAATGTCACCTCCAATTTAGTTTACTGTTATGTGGTTAGATGTTTAGGACATTAATAAAAAACAATCATTCAAATATCACATTTCTTCTGGTGGAAAATTACCTAAATTTTAGGCTAAATCCTTATAAGAAATTGAATAGCTCATTAGCATTAACCTTCCCAAAGTGAATAGACCTTATAGATTCTACTTTTACTTTCTCTATGTGTTAGATCAGAATATTTAAGAGCACAATTTCAAGAGCTATTAGTAATGTAAAGTACTCCTGTCTGCTTAATGTTAATGAGACTAAGAAGGACATATGGTAAATGATAGAA
>NW_026667157.1:0-1366 GCF_009828535.3 Hylobates moloch | reverse complement strand
AAAAAAAAAAAAAAAAAAGACGTATTATTGATAATCGCTGCATTGAAGGTCAGGCGCGGTGGTTTATGCCTATAATCCCAGCACTTTGGGAGGCTGAGGCAGGCGGATCACAAGGTCAGGAGTTCGAGACCAGTTTGATCAATATAATGAAACCTTGTCTCTACTAAAAATACAAAAGTTAGCCGGGCGTGGTGGCACGCACCTGTAATCCCAGCTACTCAGGAGGCTGGGACAGGAGAATAGCTTGAACCCAGGAGGTGGAAGTTGCAGTGAGCCGAGATCGCGCCATTGCACTCCAGCCTGGGCAACAAGAGCGAAACTCCATCTCAAAAAAAAAAAAAGATAATCGCTGCATCTTACTGCCCAAGTTGCCACAAGCACACGTAACATCTGATGGTGCCAATTCGACTGTCTGCACTTGGAGAATGGCACATTGGAGGCTGCACAGCACCATAAAACTGAAGCCACGAATGTGTACAAAAATAAGACTATACGGCATTATGCCTAGTACAGAATACACCCTGAATTCTGTCATAATTCATTTTATGCAACATTGCAACACAGTCCTTTCGCTCTTTATTATTATTATTATTCTCTTTTTTTGAGATGGAGTCTTGCTCTGTTACCAGGCTGGAGTGCAGTGGCACGATCTCGGCTCACCACAACCTCCTCCTTCCTGGGTTCAAGCGATTCTCTTGCCTCAGGCTCCCCAGTAGCTGGGATTACGAGCGCCTGCCACCACGCCCGGCTTATTTTTGTATTTTTAGTAGAGACAGGGTTTCACCATGTTGGCCAGGATGCTCTTGATCTCTTGACCTCGTGATCTGCCCACCTTGGCCTCTCAAAGTGATAGGATTACAGGCGTGAGCTGCCGCGCCCGGCCATTAATTTTTTAAAAATTTTATGTTTTTAACTTTTAGGTTTGGGGGTGAATGTGAAGGTTTGTTAAACAGGTAAACACTTGTCATGGGGGTTTGTTGTACAGATTATTTCATCACCCAGGTATTAAGCCCAGTACTCAATAGTTATCTTTTTGTTTTTTGAGATGGAGTCTCAATCTGTCTCCCAGGCTGCAGTGCAGTGGTGTGATCTCGGCTCACTGCAACCTCCCTCTCCCGGGTTCAAGCGATTCTCCTGCTTCAGCCTCCAGAGTAGCTGGGATTACAGGCGCCCGCCACCACGTCCAGCTAATTTTTTTTATTTTTAGTAGAGACGGGGTTTCACCATGTTGGCCAGTTTGGTCTCGAACTCCTGACCTCAGGTGATCCGCCGCCTCGGCCTCCCAAACCCAAAGTGCTGGGATTACAGGCGTGAGCCACAGCGCCTGGCCCCATTATTAGTGAATTTTTTTTTTTTTTTTTTTTTT
>NW_026667156.1:0-1366 GCF_009828535.3 Hylobates moloch | reverse complement strand
TTTGTGATATGGTTGGCTCTGTGTCCCCACCCAAATCTCACCTTGAATTGTAATCCCCATAGTCCTCACAAGTCAAGGGTGGGACCAGGTAAGGGTAATTGAATTGTGGGGGTGGTTTCCCCCCATGCTGTTCTCATGGTCATGAGTGAGTCTCACAAGATCTAATGGTTTCATAAGCTTCTGGCATTTCCACTGCTAGCACTCATTCTCTCTCTTGCTGTCCTGTGAAGAGGTGCCTTCTGTTATGATTGTAAGTTTCCTGAGGTCTCCCCAGCTCTGCAGAACTGAGTCAATGAAACCTCTTTTCTTTTTTTTAGACGAAGTTTCACTCTTGTTGCCCAGGCTGCAGTGCAATGGCACAATCTTGGCTCACTGCAACCTCTGCCTCCCAGGTACAAGCTATTCTCCTGCCTTAGCATCCTGAGTAGCTGGGATTACAGGAGCCTGCCACTATGCCCAGCTAATGTGTTTTTTTCTTTTTTTGTGTATTTTTAGTAGAGATGGGTTTTCGCCATGTTGGCCAGTCTAGTCTCAAACTTCTGACCTCAGGTGATCCGCCCACCTCAGCCTCCCAAAATGCTGGGATTACAGGCATGAGCCACTGCACCTGGCCATTAAACCTCTTTTCTTTATAAATTATCTAGTATCAGGTATTTCTTTACAGTAGTGTGAGAATGGACTTGCACAATTTGCGATTACAATTTGACATGAGATTTGGGATGGACCAGAAGCAGAAAGATATGGCCTGGCTCTTTGTCCCCATCCAAATCTCACCTTGAATTTTGAACCCCATAGTCCCCATGTGTCAAGAGTGGGACCAGGGGGAGGTAATTGAATCATGGGATGGTTTCCCCCATGCTGATCTCATGATAATGGGTGAGTCTCACAAGATCTGATGGTTTTATAAGCTTCTGGCATTTCTGCTGCTAGCACTCGTTCTCTCTTCTGCTGTCCTGTGAAAAAGTGTCTTCTGCTATGATTGTAAGTTTCCTGAGGCCTCCAAAGCTATACTGAACTGTGAGTCAATTAAACCTCTTTTCTTTATAAATTATCTAGTATCAGGTATTTCTTCATAATAGTGTGAGAACGGACTAATACAATTCATGATTACAATTTGACATAAGATGTGGGCAAGGACACAGACCCAAACCATATAATACCTTTATTGGGTTGTTTGATTTTTTTGACTACTTATTTGATTTTTTTCTCTCTCTGATTTTACCACTACTGCTTTGTGAGTATTTGCTGCTTCTTAGTAGTGAACTTCACTCCAAACCATAAAATGACCTTGATCACTCGAACACTGTATATCTCTTCTGACATACATACCATTTTATCTAGCATTTTAGATATAACTTTCAGTTTA
>NW_026667155.1:0-1366 GCF_009828535.3 Hylobates moloch | reverse complement strand
GACTGGCTGGACTACAGCTACCCCATGCCGGGGCCCTCTGGCGGCGACTTTGACACCTACTCCAACATCCGCGCGGCCGGAGGGGCCGTCTGTGAGCAGCCCCTGGGCCTCGAGTGCCGCGCCCAGGCCCAGCCTGGTGTCCCCCTGCGGGAGTTGGGCCAGATCGTGGAATGCAGCCTGGACTTTGGCCTGGTCTGCAGGAACCGTGAGCAGGTGGGGAAGTTCAAGATGTGCTTCAACTATGAAATCCGTGTGTTCTGCTGCAACTACAGCCTCTGCCCCAGCACCCCTGCCTCCAGCTCCACGGCTACGCCCTCCTCCACTCCGGGGACGACCTGGCTCCTCACAGAGCTGACCACAACAGCCACTACGACTGCAGCCACTGGCTCCACAGCCACCCCCTCCTCCACCCCAGGGACCACCTGGATCCTCACAGAGCCAACTACTACAGCCACCACAACCGTGGCCACCGGCTCCATGGCCACCGCCTCCTCCACCCTGGCAACTGCTGGCACCCCAAATGGGACCACCACAGCCATCACAACCGTGGCCACCGGCTCCACAGCCACCGCCTCCTCCACCTCGGCAACTGCTGGCACCCCAAAGGTGACCACCACGGCCAGGACACCCACAGTCACCGGCTCCAAAGCCACTCCCTCCTCCAGTCCGGGGACTGCAACCACCCTTCCAGCACTGACAAGCACAGCCACCACACCCACAGCTACCAGCTTTACAGCCATCCCCTCTTCCTCCCTGGGCTCCACCTGGACCCGCCTATCACAGACCACCACACCCACGGCCACCATGCCCCCTCCTCCACTCCAGGGACAACTCCCATCCCCCCAGTGCCGATCACCACGGCCACCACACATGGACGATCGCTGCCCCCCAGCAGTCCCCACACGGTGCCCACAGCCTGGACTTCCGTGGCCACGTCGGGCACCACCCACATCACAGAGCCATCCACGGTGACTTCCCACACCCCAGCAGGAACCACAGGTACCACCCTGCACTCGACTCCAGCCCTGTCCAGCCCTCATCCTAGCAGCAGGGCCACCGAGTCACCCCCTTCTCCAGGGAAGACCACCCTGGGCCTCACCACGGCCACCTCCAGGACCACGGCCACACCCAGTGAGACCCCCGCCTCGACCCTGCTGCCCAGCAGCCCCACATCGGCCCCCACCACCCCGGCGGTGACCACGGGCTGTGAGCCCCAGTGTGCCTGGTCGGACTGGCTGGACTACAGCTACCCCATGCCGGGGCCCTCTGGCGGCGACTTTGACACCTACTCCAACATCCGCGCGGCCGGAGGGGCCGTCTGTGAGCAGCCCCTGGGCCTCGAGTGCCGCGCCCAGGCCCAGCCTGG
>NW_026667154.1:0-1366 GCF_009828535.3 Hylobates moloch | reverse complement strand
CCTGGATCGTCAGCCTTCCACAGACCTTCACCCGGGTACCTGCTGGCCGGTTCTCAGGAAGCTCTGGGCAGTGGGAACAGCTCCAACTGAAGAGTCCAGATGTTGCCCGAGGTGTGCCCTCGAGATGTACTCTATCGAATGTCTCGTCCAGTCCAATTCAGTGGGTCAGTTGCTGGGGATCTCTCTGCCCAGTGCTGTGCTGGGAGCTCAGAGGAGTGGTTTTAGTGGAACCTGAGAGAGTAGGTGACGGCTCACATGGGGTCGCTTTGCCTATCCACGTGCTCGCCAGGGGTTGGTGCAGGATGTTTGCACAGTTGGTTTACTGGGATGGACTCAGACAGGGGCACGTGGAGCAGCTCAGGAAGGGCTGGATTGCAGCACTGGGTTAAGAGTGGCGGTAGGGGACACATCCCTGTGTGTTTTCCTCTGTACCCGGCCCCTGGCATGGGGCCTTCATGGAGAGTCCTGGAGATTTAGAGAATCCGGGGGCTCAGCAAGGAATTGGCCCTGGGCACTTCTGCAGCCAAGTGGGACCCAGATCCCTCCTTTTACAGACTGTGGACTCTGTTCCTCATTTTGTTTTTCTACCGCAACCATCTCACCCCATGGTTGTATTTAGAAGGGTGCAGTTGACAAAAAGAGCACAGTAGAGTGAAAGATCTGGAGGGATAAGGGGTCTTTGGGTTTTTTATTTTTTTAGCATTTTGTGATTTTGTCAGTCTGCCACTCAAAAGAGGTGACGGCAGATTATAGCCAGCTAGAAACAGCTGCAAAACGTGTATTGTGAGCTGTGCCTCACTTCTGTAGTGTGTCACAATGCTTTATAGTCCTCAAGAAACTTGACAGTCAAATGCAATGCATGTTCCTTGCTTAGGGGATAGATCCAAAAAAATTGATAAAGGGCAGTTTGGGACAAGAGGAAATTTGAAAATGGGCTGTATCTTAGGTCATATTGTATCAATAGGAAATTTATTGCGTGTGATAATACTACTGTGATTATGTAAGAGAATATCCACAGGAGATACAAGCTGAAGACTGTAGAGTGAGACATCATGGTGTCTGCAACTTACCTTCAAATGGTTCAGCAAAAAAAAATGTGTGTGCATGTATGTATGTCTGTATGTGTCTGTGCAGCTCCCTCTAGGTGGTAGGGCCCTTGTGCCTGTGTTATTCCTATTCCTAAATTATTAGCTCGTTAGATCTCTGAATAACCAGTTGACCCTCCTGAGTACACGTCACCTTTGGCATTTTCTCTTGACAGTCTCATTCACACTCACAGTTCAAGTTGTTCTGTCTCCTGGGATATCTTGTGTGGTCTGTTCTGACTTCTCTGCTAGTGTCATTACCACATCAGCATCTGATTCCA
>NW_026667153.1:0-1366 GCF_009828535.3 Hylobates moloch | reverse complement strand
TTTATCCAATTCCATTAAAAATGTCATGAGTGTAGAGCCGCTGTCTTAGACTATTTTGCATTCCCAACACCTAGCAGAGCACCTTTGCCTTCTACATAGTAAGTATTAAATGTTTAAAAAGAGGCAGACTCCTGTAACTCTGTCAAAAAAATAAAAAATAATAAAAATAAAAGAGATACAAAGAGGTAGACATAATGTAGTAAAAAAAATACTGTCATGTATAAGCAAAGAAATATGTACAAGGATGCTGTTTGTGTACTTTTTTGTACTAACCGAAGATTAGAAACTAGGTAAATGCCTATCAGTAGAGGACTAAATAAATCCTGGTACATCCATGCTTTAGAGTAACTTGCAAGAATTCAAAAAGAAGACACCTGCTCTTTATAAACATGAAGGGAAGTATCTTCAAATATATATTAAGTGGATAAAAAGTAGCAAGATAGTATGTGTGATACACTTTGTATAATAAAAATGATGGTTGTCATAAACCTTTCAAAGAGGATATACAAGAGACTGTTAAAGTTGGTTGTTTCCGGGGATGAGAAAAGAAGGCAGAAATAACTATAGTTCTTAAATTAACAGCAAGATTCTGGTTAGATAATTTGCCTGATTTATTATAGGAACTAGGCGCAGGCATATTCCTATATACATAGATATTTCACATCCACCACTCAACATGATAGTCAACAGGCACAGAAGAAGCACTAACAGATCAGAAGAGATATTAGCTGTGAAGCCTCAGCAGTTGAAGTGCATACCTGCTGAATATTACAACCCTGTCCTCAATTGATTTACTATGACACTCGGATTGCTAGTAATGCAATTTTAAACCTACACTCAAAAATGATTCTTTAAAAAACTGTTAAAGCCAAGCACCTTTGCTAATCAAGTTGCTTAAATACTGAACTGATTAAGCAAATCTCTCTTGACATTTAAGGCTTTTGTCATTATTCATGTTTCCCCCACCTCCCAGCTTCCACCACCGGTTAACAAATTTTAAAGGATGACATCCAAACAGTTCAATGGAGAAAACACCTACTAAGGGATTCTTATCATCATGGAAATCATGTTTGTCTCTCCTTGTTTTGACAGCAGAAGAGATAGAATACAATTCTGGAAAACTAATAATTAATTTCAGGCCGGGCGTGGTGGCTCAAGCCTGTAATCCCAGCACTTTGGGAGGCCAAGGCGGGCGGATCACGAGGTCAGGAGATCGAGACCATCCTGGGTAACACGGTGAAATCCCGTCTCTACTAAAAATACAAAAAATTAACCGGGCGTGATGGCGGGCGCCTGTAGTCCCAGCTACTCGGGAGGCTGAGGCAGGAGAATGGCGTGAACCCGGGAGGCGGAGCTTGCAGTGAGC
>NW_026667152.1:0-1366 GCF_009828535.3 Hylobates moloch | reverse complement strand
TTGTTCTGCACTAAGAAAAATTCTTCTGCGTTGAGATGCTGTTAATCTGTAACCCTAGTCCGAACCCTGTGCTCACAGAGACTTGTGCTGTGTTGACTCAAGGTTTAATGGATTTAGGGCTATGCAGAATGTGCTTTGTTAAAAAAGTGCTTGAAAGCAGTTTGCTTGTTAAAAGTCATCACCACTCTCTAATCTCAAATACCCAGGGACACAATACACTGTGGAAGACCACAGGGACTTCTGTCTAGGAAAACCAGGTACTGTCCAAGGTTTCTCCCCATGTGATAGTCTGAGATATGGCCTCCTGGGAAGGGAAAGACCTGACCATCCCCTAGCCTGACACCCGTAAAGGGTCTGTGCTGAGGAGGATTAGTAAAAGAGGAAGGCCTCTTTGCAGGTGAGATAAGAGAAGCCATCTGTCTCCTGCTCGTCCTTGAGCAATGGAATTTCTTGGTGTAAAACCCGATTGTATGTTCTATTTACTGAGATAGGAGAAAACAACCTTAGGGCTGGAGTTGAGACACACTGGCCGCAACACTGCTCTTTAATGCACCGAGATGTTTGTATACGTGCACGTCAAGGCACAGCACATTTTCTAACCTTGTTTATGACACAGAGACATTTGTTCACATGTTTTCCTGCTGACCCTCTCCCCACTATTACCCTATTGTCCTGCCACATCCCCCTCTCCAAGATGGTAGAGATAATGATGAATAAATACTGAGGGAACTCAGAGACCAGTGATGGTGCGGGTCCTCGGTATGCTGAGCGCCGATCCCCTGGGCCCACTTCTCTTTCTCTATACTTTGTCTCGGTGTCTCTTTCTTTTCTCAGTCTCTTGTTCCACCTAATGAGAAACACTCACAAGTGTGGAGGGGCAGGCCACCCCTTCATTGAAACTGTGGTGACTATACAGCCAACACAATAAGCCTTAGCATTCGCATTGTAATTGGGCTCATTTAAGCAAAGTTATCTTCATTAAGGACTTTCTGTTCTAGAGAGCATGTGCATTTTGATTTTATCTGTCCTCAAACTTAACTTTTGCTTATTTTAATAACAAAAATACACCACCCCAGCTGGACATGTTGGCTCACACCTGTACCCCCAGCACTTTCGGAGGCTGAGGAAGATGGATCACTTGAAGCCAGAAGCTCAAGACTAGATTAGCCAATATAGTGAAACCCTTTCTCAACGAAAAATACAAAAATTAGCCGGGTATGGTGGTGCATGCCTGTAATCCCAACTATCAGGGGGCCGAGGCACAAGAATGTCTTGAACTCGGGAGGCAGAGTTTGCAGTGAGCAGAGATTGCACCACCGCACTCCAGCCTGGGCAACACAGCGAGACTCTGTCTCAAGCAAACAAA
>NW_026667151.1:0-1366 GCF_009828535.3 Hylobates moloch | reverse complement strand
TTGCAGTTTCTACAGAAAGAGTGTTTCAGAACTGCTCAATCAAAAGTAAGCTTCAACTCTCTTAATTGAATGCACAGAACAGAAAGAAGTTTCACAGAATGCTTCTCTGTAGTTTTTATTTGATGATATCCCTTTTTCCACTGTAGGCCACTTCGTGCTCGGAATGTCCCCTTGCAGTTTCTACAGAAAGAGTGTTTCAGAACTGCTCAATCAAAAGTAAGCTTCAACTCTCTTAATTGAATGCACAGAACAGAAAGAAGTTTCGCAGAATGCTTCTGTGTAGTTTTTATTTGAAGATATTCCGTTTTCCACTAAAGGCCCCTTAGCACTCCAAATGTCCACTTGCAGTTTCTACAGAAAGAGTGTTTCAGGACTGCTCAATTAAAATTAAGCTTCAACTCTTTTACTTGAATGCACAGAACAGAAAGAAGTTTTACAGAATGCTTCTCTGTTGTTTTTATTTGAAGATATTCCTGTTTCCACTATACGCCCCTTACCCCTATGAATGTCCACTTGCAGTTTCTACAGAAAGAGTGTTTCAGAAATGCTCAATCAAAAGTAACGTTCAACTCTGTTAGCTGAATGCACAGAACAGAAAGAAGTTTCACAGAATGCTTCTGTGCAGTTTTTATTTGATGACATTACTTTTTCCACTATAGGCCCCATTGCGCTCGCAATGTCCGCTTGCAGTTTCTATAGAAAGAGTGTCTCAGAACTGCTCAATCAAAAGGAGGCTTCAACTCTGTTAGTTGAAAGCACAGAATGGAAAGAAGTTTCACAGAATGCTTCTGTGTAGTTTTTATTGGAAGATACTTCATTTTCCAGTATAGGCCCGTTAGGGCTCCGAATGTCCACTTGCAGTTTCTATAGAAAGAGTGTCTCAGAACTGCTAAATCAAAAGCAAGCTTCATCTCTGCTCCTTGAAAACACAGAACAGAAGTTAGTTTCAGAGAATGCTTCTGTGTAGTTTTTATTCGAAGATATTCCTTTTTCCTCTATAGGACCCTTAGTTCTCTGAATGTCCGCATGCACGTTCTACAGAAACACTCTTTCAGAACTGCTCAATCAAAAGTAAGGTTCATCTCTGTTAGATGAATGCAAAGAACAGAAAGAAGTTTCGCAGAAAGCTTCTGTGTAGTTCTTTATTTGTGGATAGTCCTTTTTCCACTATAGGCCCGATTCCGGTCCGCATGTCCACTTGCAGTATCTACAGAAAGAGTGTTTGAGAACTGCTCAATCAAAACTGAGCTTCAACTCTGCTAGTTGAATGCACACATTAGTAGGAATTTTCACAGATTGCTTCTGTGTTGTTTTTATTTGAAGATAATCCTTTTTCCACTACATGCCCCTTAGCGCTCCGAATGAC
>NW_026667150.1:0-1366 GCF_009828535.3 Hylobates moloch | reverse complement strand
AATAAACATACGTGTGCATGTGTCTTTATAGCAGCATGATTTATAGTCCTTTGGGTATATACCCAGTAATGGGATGACTGGGTCAAATGGTATTTCTAGTTCTAGATCCCTGAGGAATCGCCACACTGACTTCCACAATGGTTGAACTAGTTTACAGTCCCACCAACAGTGTAAAAGTATTCCTATTTCTCCACATCCTCTCCAGCACCTGTTGTTTCCTGACTTTTTAATGATGGCCATTGTAACTGGTGTGAGATGGTATCTCATTGTGGTTTTTATTTGCATTTCTCTGATGGCCAGTGATGATGAGCATTTTTTCATGTGATTTTTGGCTGCATAAATGTCTTCTTTTGAGAAGTGTCTGTTCATGTCCTTTGCCCACTTTTTGATGGGGTTGTTTGTTTTTTTCTTGTAAATTTGTTTGAGTTCATTGTAGATTCTGGATATTAGCCCTTTGTCAGATGAGTAGGTTGCAAAAATTTTCTCCCATTTTGTAGGCTGCCTGTTCACTCTGATGGTAGTTTCTTTTGCTGTGCAGAAGCTCTTTAGTTGAATTAGATCCATTTGTCAATTTTGGCTTTTGTTGCCATTGCTTTTGGTGTTTTAGACATGAAGTCCTTGCCCATGCCTATGTCCTGAATGGTATTGCCTAGGTTTTCTTCTAGGGTTTTTATGGTTTTAGGTCTAACATATAAGTCTTTAATCCATCTTGAATTAATTTTTGTATAAGGTGTAAGGAAGGGATCCAGTTTCAGCTTTCTACATATGGCTAGCCAGTTTTCCCAGCACCATTTATTAAATAGGGAATCCTTTTCCCATTTCTTGTTTTTGTCAGGTTTGTCAAAGATCAGATAATTGTCGATATGCGGCATTATTTCTGAGGGCTCTGTTCTGTTCCACTGATCTATGTCTCTGTTGTGGTACCAGTACCATGCTGTTTTGGTTACTGTAGCTTTGTAGTATAGTTTGAAGTCAGGTAGCATGATGCCTCCAGCTTTGTTCTTTGGGCTTAGGATTGACTTGGCAATGCGGGCTCTTTTTTGGTTCCATATGAACTTTAAAGTAGTTTTTTCCAATTCTGTGAAGAAAGTCATTGGTAGCTTGATGGGGATGACATTGAATCTCTAAATGACCTTGGGCAGTATGGCCATTTTCACAATATTGATTCTTCCAACCCATGAGCATGGAATGTTCTTCCATTTGTTTGTATCCTCTTTTATTTCATTGAGCAGTGGTTTATAGTTCTCCTTGAAGAGGTCCTTCACATCCCTTGTAAGTTGGATTCCTAGGTATTTTATCCTCTTTGAAGCAATTGTGAATGGGAGTTCACTCATGATTTGGCTCTCTGTCTGTGATTGGTGTACAA
>NW_026667149.1:0-1367 GCF_009828535.3 Hylobates moloch | reverse complement strand
TCATAATTAAACTAGTGTAAGCTAAAAACAAAAATTTGAAAGCATCAATGAAAATTTTATGCCTTACCTATAGGAGAGAAAATGTGATTGACAGCATCAGAGACCATGGATGCCAGATGAAAGAGACACAGTATTGTTCAAGGGCTAAAAGAAAAACATTGTCAACCCAGAATCCTATAACCAGTGAAAATATCCTTCAGGAATGAAGAGGAAATCAAGATATTCTCAGAAGAAGGGAAAAGAAGAAAATTTGTCACCAGCAGACCTATCTTCATAGAATGACTAAAGGAAGTTATCTAAACAAAAAAGAAATGATAAAAGAGAGGATCTTGGAACATCAAAAAGAAAAAAACTCAATAAGCAAAGATATAGGTAAATACAATAAGCTTTCCTTCTCTTGAGTGCTCTAAATTATGTTTGACATTTGAATCAAAAATCATAAAATTGTCTAATATGGTTCTAGATGTATGTATGTAAAGGAAAAGTTTAAGACAATTATAAAAAGGAGATGGTAAAGAATAAGAAAGGGAGGCAAGGTTTCTACACTTTACTTGAAATGGTGACACCAGTAAACTGTGATGCTATGTACATATCATATATACAACCTAGAGCAACCACTAAAAATGCTATACAAAGAGATATTCTCAAAAACAAATGCAATTCTAAAAAATGTTCGGGTATCCACAGGATGGCAGAAAAAAGGCAAATCAACAAATGAAAAGCAGAACAAACAGAAAACATAAAATAGCAGACTAAAGACTTAACATCAATAATTAAATGTGAGTGGTCTAAATACAATTAAAAGACCAAGACTGCCAAATTGGATTAAAAACATGACTCAACTGTATGTTGTCTACAACTCACTTCAAACAGAATATAGGCAAGTTGAAATTAAAACAATAGAAAAAGACACATCATGGAAATAATAATCAAAGGAAAGCAGGTGTGACTATATTAATATCAGACAAAGTAGACTTTTGAGCAAAAAAAATTACCAGAGACAGACATAAAGTAATCATAAACATGCTGACTCACCAAAAAGACATAGCAATCCTGTAAGAGCATACACCAAATAACAGAACTGCAAAATATGTGAAGCAAAAACTAATAGTACTGAAAAGGCAAACAAACAAATTCAGTTATAATCAGAGGTTTCAACACCCCTCTCTCAACGATTGACAGAAGAAAAAAATCAGAAAGAATACAAAAGAACTCAACATCACCAACCAATTTGATCTAGTTGACATTGTATAGAATATACCACGCAACGACAGCAGACAGAATGTGAGAATGACTCACTTTCTTTTCATTTGCTCACACAATATGTATCAAGATAGACCATATCTTGAGCCATAAAAGAAACCTCT
>NW_026667148.1:0-1367 GCF_009828535.3 Hylobates moloch | reverse complement strand
AATGGAATGGAATGGAATGGAATGGAATGGAATGGAATGGAATGGAAAGGAATGCAATGCAATGGAATGGAATATAATGGAAAAATGTGCACCGGAGTGCATTGGAGTGGAATGGAGAAGAAAGGAAGGCATTGTAGTAAAGTGGAATAGAGTGGAATGCAATGGAATGGAGTGGAATGGAATGGAATGGAATGGAGTGGAATGGAGTTGACTGGAATGGAAAAAAGTGTAGTGGAGTGCATTGGAGTGGAATGGAGTGGAATGGAATGGAATGGATTGGAACGGAGTGGAGGAGATTGGGAAGGAATGGAATGCAGTGGAGTGGAGAGGAGTGGAGGGGAGAAGAGTGGGTTTGAAAGGAATGGAATGGAATAGAATGGAATGCATAGGAGTGGAGTGGAGTGCATTCTAGTGGAAAAGAATTCAATGGAATGGAATTGTATGGAATGAAAAGGAATGAAAAGGAATGGAATGAAATGGAAAGGAATGGAATGGAATGGAACGGATTGGAATGGAATGGAATATAATGGAATGGAATAGAGTCGAATGGAATGGAATGGAATGGAATGGAATAAAGTTCAGCGGAATGCAGTGGAATGGAATGGAGAAGAAAGGAAGGGAGTAGAGTGGAATGGAGTGGAATGGAAAGGAATGGAGTGGAAAGGAATGGAATAGAATGGAATGGAAGGGAATGGATAGGAATTGAGAGGAATGGAATGGAATGGAATGGAATACAATGGAATGCAGTCGATTGGATCGGATTTGCGTGGAGGGGAATGGAATGGAATTGAATGGAATAAAATTGAATGGAATTGAATGCACTGGAATGGAGTGGATGGGAATGGAGACGAATGAGAAGGAATGGAATGCAGTGAAGTGAAGAGGAGTGGAGTGGAGAAGAGTGGATATGAATAGAATGGAATGGAAGGGAATGAAAAAAAGTGCAGTGGAGTGTAGTGGAGTGGAAGGGAGAAGAAAGGAAGGGAGTGGAGTGGAGTGGAATGTAGTGGAATGGAATGGAATGGAGTGAAATGGAATGGAATGGAATGGAATGGAGTGGACTGAAATGGAGGCGAATGGAAAGCAATGGAAGGCTGTAGAGTGGAGGGGAGTGGAGTGGAGAAGAGTGGATTTGAATGGAATGGAATGGAATGGAGTGGAGTGGAGTGCATTCTAGTAGAAAAGAACAGAATGGAATGCTATTGAATGGTAGGGAATTTAATGGAATGGAATGGAAAGGAATTAATGGAAAGAATGGAATGGAGAAGAAAAAAGTGCAGTGGACTGTAGTTGAATGGAATGGAGAAGAAAGGAAGGGAGTGGAATGGAATGGAATGGAATGGAATGGAATGGAATGGAATGGAATG
>NW_026667147.1:0-1367 GCF_009828535.3 Hylobates moloch | reverse complement strand
TGGTCTTTTTCCTTCTGTGCCTGGCTTATTCCACTTAACATAATGTCCTCTAGGCTCATCCATGTTGACACAAATGAGGAACTTCATTCTGTTTTATGACTGAACATTATTCCTGTGTGTGTGTATAATATTTTCTTTATTCATTCTGTAGATGGGAACTTATACACTGTTGGTAGGAATGTAAATTACTGCAATCATTTCCCATTTCTATAGGGAGAACAGCATGGAGGTTTTACAATAAATTATAAATAAAACTACCATAAGATCCTGCAATCTCATTACTGGGTTTATATCAAAAGGAAACAAAATAGGCACGTCAAAAAGATAACTGCACTTTCATGTTTATTAAGCAATATTCACAATAATCAAAACCATTATTTCTTCTTAGCATTTCTTAATTTACCTTTTTTTCATATATTACACCCTAAACTTTTAAAGGATTCATATCTGGTTTCCAATTTCTGAGACTTATGAGTCACTGATTCTTTGACTATTGCCTTCCTGTTTAAAGAGTCTAGTAAAACAATTAAATGCTTTTTATTTCTTCTCAATCTAACCTTCATATATAAATATATTTATATTTTCTATTAATTTACCTTCTATAACATATATGACTAGATTAATTGTGATCAGCATTTCACTATACTTGTCCTCTTTTCGGGTCAGCCTATTTTAATATGTAATTTATATGTTGTACATTAAATTGTTTTACACCACTTCCAATACTTTACTTTTCATTTGCCTCTTTTCCAAAGATAGCTTACAAGCCCGTAGTTTCTTTCTACAATATTTTGATTTCTTATTTTTCCATTATATTGACTTAAACATTTAAATATAAATTGAATATCTGAGATTAATGTGCCATATTTCTTCTGATGCTTCACCCCAGCAGCTCATCTCTCTTGTGTGCAACATAATTAATAATTTAATCCTCACATATGGGAGACACCACATTCCAATGTCTGCAGGCAGTTTCTCTTTGTTTATTCCATTTGCCTTGTCAGAAGGGAACAACCCACATGGACCTGACATTCTTGTGATCAGACGCATCTCAGTGGAGCCCTGGCCTCTTAGGTCGATTACTTCTCTACATCATTACCTTTATTTACTTCCAGTCCTGGGATGTTTTCTTAATTTCCCTTGAACTATATTAGGCATTCTGTGAATTCTTGTAACTTCTTGGTGATTTTAGTTGTCTACATTAAGTGTTTAAAGTAAATTATTTTTCTGAAAACCAGAAATATCCATAGTTACATATATGAGTGAAATATTTTACATAGATTTTCTATGGAATCTATCACTACTTCATGAGAAATTCAAAGTTTTTTCATTTGCAACACCCCTCCCATCAATAGACCATACTGTAA
>NW_026667146.1:0-1367 GCF_009828535.3 Hylobates moloch | reverse complement strand
TTTCTTTCTTTCTTTCTTTCTTTCTTTCTTTCTTTCTTTCTTTCTTTTCTTTCTTTTTTTTCTCTCTCTCTCTCTCGTTCGTTCGTTCGTTCGTTCGTTTTGTTTTGTTTTAGGAGATGGGGTCTCTGCAACACAGGCTGGAGTACAGTGGTGCAGTCACACTCACCGTAGCCTTGAACTCCTAGGCTAAGGCTCCTCCTGCCTCAGCCTCCTTAGTAGCTGGGACTGTAGTTATACATGATGACACGTGGCTATTCTTTAAATTGCTTTGTAGACATGGGGTCTCACTTTGTTGGCCAGGCTGGTGTCAAACTCCTGGCCTCAAGTGACCCTTCCACCCCTGCCTCCCATCCTAGAGGTATGAGCCACCACAGCAAGCACTTGTTCGATTTTCTAAAAATAAATTTCCAAATTAAGGCTGTGGGATGATGGCGGGAAGATAAAAGTAGAAAAACAGAAGAATAAGTTCTAATGACTTACACATATTCTTTTGACAGCAAGAAGAACTTTTAGTAAATACATTCCTTACAAACAAGCAGAAGGCAAATAAACAATGTTGTACAGGAACTTCAACACACACTGTACAATATTCCCACTTTGCTGATGTCAGTTATGGAAATTCTTCGTGGTTTACTTGACTGTCGCTATCAGTATTTAGCATCTCTCATCATTTTCGTCAACTTCCTCATCTGCTAACTTCTCTCCAAGGTATGTCATATTGTGACATACTCCTGCTGCACGAACATGGCCAGTGTCATCCTATTTAACACGTAGAATCCTTCCCTAATTTGTTTTTTTACCCTCTGTCTCTTTGTTTTGCATTTTTCTTACCTTTATTGTCAGAAACTCCAGAAAGTCAATCGCAGTGATTTATCACCAATTGCTTCATTAATTTATACTTTGCTTATATGGAATTTTGCCCAACAGACGTCATTACAATTTCTAACCTTTTTTCTTTTCTTTTTTTTCTGAGACAGGGTCTTGCTCTGTTGTTCAGGCTGGAGTGTGATAGTGCTATCACAGCTGACTGCATCCTCGACCTCAGGCTCAAGCAGTCCTCCCACCTCAGCCTCCCAGGTGGCTGAGACTGTATGTGCTTGCCACAATGCCCAACTAATATTTGGACTTTTCCTATACATGGGTTCCAAAGGGCTGACTGCGAAACGTGAGTATGCATGGATTTTGGTATATGCAGAGATGGGGGGCTGGAACGAATCCTCTCTGTATACCGAGGGACGACCGTATATGTTTTTACAGTTAAGCTGTAGGACACATACTGTTCCATAGCCTTGAAAATGATAATTTTTAATGACAAATAATTTTCAATTTAGTGGTATAATATAAAAGTAGCAGCTGATCAGGTGTGG
>NW_026667145.1:0-1367 GCF_009828535.3 Hylobates moloch | reverse complement strand
CAAGCTGTCTGCCTAGTCAGTCCCAATGCAAGAACCTGGATACCTCAATTGAAGGTGCAGAATTCACTCGCAGTTTTCACTGCTCTCCGTGAGAGCCACAGGCCACAGCTGCTTCTAATCGGCCAGCTTGGCCCCATCTAAAGTATGATTTCTTAACACATGAGATGTTTTAAATACATAACGATGTTTATCACAAATAATATTTTGTCTCAATGTGATATAAAAGTTGCTAATAAATCCTTTTTTGGTTACCACAAAGCTATCTGGAAATGTAACATCTGCCATTTATAAAATTTTTGTAGAGTTAATAGAACTTTACCTGAAGGGAGGCTGGCAATATGCATCATGATTTCAAATATTGTATTAATTGTTTTGTAATTTTGTGTTTTTTAAAACTAAACTTATTAAATTGGTTGTATATTACTTTAGGTAACACTATTTGGTGATGAGAGAATAATAATTTGCAAAATATAAGAGTTCCTTATTATAAAAATGTCCTCTGTTTTATATTACTACCATTTCCTCTGAAAGTTTAAAATTGTAATTTTCTAATTAAAATATATATTCACAAATGTGACCAGTAAATGTTAATATTTATAATTTTAGGTTTTTTTTTTTGCATTTGGTAGGGATAGGGTTTTCTGTGTCTATTCTTCTTCAAAATAAAAGATAGAGGCCGGACACGGTGGCTCACGCTTGTAATCCCAGCACTTTGGGAGGCCGAGGCGGGCGGATCATGAGGTCAGGAGATCGAGGCCATCCTGGCTAACGCAGTGAAACCCTGTCTCTACTAAAAATACAAAAAATTAGCTGGGTGTGGTGGCAGGTGCCTGTAGTCCCAGCTACTCAGGAGGCTGAGGCAGGAGAATGGCGTGAACCTGGGAGGCGGAGCTTGCAGTGAGCCAAGATCACGTCACTGCACTCCAGCCTGGGTGACAGAGCGAGACTCTGTCTCAAAAAAAAAAAAAAAAAATAGAGAATGGAATCAGGAAAAGTTAAAATACAAAGGAACACAATGATGGTGATGGAGATATTCATTTGTGACTGGCCAGGGCCTAAAAATATCAAGAAGAAACATGATCAATAGAAAACCTGCATGACCTTGAACATTATAGAATTTTTAATTTCTCTTAAAATTATTCATGATAAAAATCTCTGTACTTTGCACATTTAAGAGAGATAAAATCAGAGTGAAAGGTCCTCCCTCATCCTGATAAGAGCACCCGAAGCACAAAGGATGTGTCTTTATCTCCTCCCAACTCCATGGTGGAAACAGTTGCTCTGGTTATCTTATCACAGTGATGCACAGAGACATGATGATCAAAGAGCTTGCACACTTTAAAAAACAAATGTTGGCTGGGCACGGT
>NW_026667144.1:0-1367 GCF_009828535.3 Hylobates moloch | reverse complement strand
ACTTGTTCCATTTTCCAGATACAGAGTTATAATACAAATATAAAATGGGGCAAAGACAAAAACCAAGTCTTCTATATAAACTAGTGAATTTTGTAGTTATTGTAATCACATTAGTCAGGGTTCTCCAGAAAGGCAGAATCATTAGGATATGTGTAGATAGATAGATGAGAGAAGATTCATTAGGGGAATTCATTCACATAATTATGGAGGCTGAGAAGTTCCACAATAGCCTGTCTCTGAGTTGGAGAACCAGGAAAGCTGGTAGCATGGCTCACTCCAGACACAAAGGACTCAGAATCAGGGAAGCCAGTGGTGTAACTCTGATTCTGAGGCCAAAGGTCTGAGACCCTGAGGTTCTAATGCCAAGGGCAGGAGAAGAAAGATGTTTCCATTTCAGAAGGAGATAATTCACCTTTCCTTTTCCTTGTTGTTCTATCTGGGCTCTCAACCAATTGGATGATGCCTGTATTCATCCATTTTTATACAGCTATGAAGAAATACCTGAGTCTGAGCAATTGATAAAGAACAAAGAGGTTTAATGGGCTGACAGTTCCACATGGCTGCAGGGGCCTCACAATCATGGCAGAAGGGGAAGCAAAGCTATCTTTCTTCACATGGCAGCAACAAGGAGAGGTGCTGAGCCAAAGAGGAAAAGCCCCTTATAAAACCATCAGATCATGAGAACTCACTCGCTGTCATGGGAACAGCATGGCAGTAACCACCACCGTGATTCAATCACCTCCCACTGGGTCCCTCCCACGACATGTAGGGATTATAGGAGCTACAATTCAAGATGAGATCTGGGTGGGGACACAGCCAAACCGTATCAGTGCCCATCCACATTGGATCAGGGTTATCTCAGTGTCTTCCAGAAACACCCTCACAGATATGCCCAGAAATTGTGTTTTACCAGCTATGTGTGTCTCTTAATCCAATCAAGTAGATGTCTAAAATTAACCATCAGAATATTTATGTCCGATTCATGGCTGAAATTTCAGGACAAAAGCCATGAAATCTCTGTTTGTATTTGTATATCTATTAATGTATGTTATGTATATGTGATATTTTCTTAATTCCAGATAGCATTGCAAAATTCATTTATAAAATCCTCTAAAAGTGCTCTATTCTAACTTGGCTTGGAAAAAAATAAGCATTTATAAGTAAATATTCACCAAACCCTAGAAATATAGAAAATGATCAAATGTTTTTTGAGTTAACACAATTTGGATAAAACTTAGTTAAATAAGATTAATATAATATTTTTGGTGTAATAAAACAACTATGTCTTCAAAGTTATCACTATTGAACATAAAACAAACATAAATTCCTATTCTGCTTGAGTTCTAGTCAAATAAGCTAATATTATA
>NW_026667143.1:251-1367 GCF_009828535.3 Hylobates moloch | reverse complement strand
AGACAGATAGAGAGACAGATGGATGGATAGGTAGACAGATAGATAGACGGATGGATAGGTAGATAGAGAGACAGATGGATGGATAGGTAGACAAATAGATAGAGAGACAGATGGATGGATAGGTAGACAGATAGACAGATGGATGGATAGGTAGACAGACAGAGAGACAGATGGATGGATAGGTAGACAGATAGAGAGACAGATGGATGGATAGGTAGACAGACAGAGAGACAGATGGATGGATAGGTAGACAGATAGAGAGACAGACGGATGGATAGGTAGACAGATAGAGAGACAGATGGATGGATAGGTAGACAGATAGAGAGACAGATGGATGGATAGGTAGACAGATAGATAGAGAGACAGACGGATGGATAGGTAGACAGATAGAGAGACAGATGCATGGATAGGTAGACAGATAGATAGAGAGACAGATGGATGGATAGGTAGACAGACAGAGAGACAGATGGATGGATAGGTAGACAGATAGATAGAGAGACAGATGGATGGATAGGTAGACAGACAGAGAGATGGATGGATAGGTAGATAGAGAGACAGACGGATCGATAGGTAGACAGATAGAGAGACAGATGGATGGATAGGTAGACAGATAGAGAGACAGATGGATGGATAGGTAGACAGATAGATAGAGAGACAGATGGATGGATAGGTAGACAGACACATAGAGAGACAGATGGATGGATAGGTAGACAGATAGATAGAGAGACAGATGGATGGATAGGTAGACAGATAGATAGAGAGACAGACGGATGGATAGGTAGACAGATAGAGAGACAGATGGATGGATAGGTAGACAGATAGAGAGACAGATGGACGGATAGGTAGACAGACAGATAGAGAGACAGATGGATGGATAGGTAGACAGATAGAGAGACGGATGGATAGGTAGACAGATAGAGAGACAGATGGATGGATAGGTAGACAGATAGATAGAGAGACGGATGGATAGGTAGACAGACAGATAGAGAGACAGACGGATGGATAGGTAGACAGATAGATAGAGAGACAGATGGATGGATAGGTAGACAGATAGAGAGACAGATGGATGGATAGGTAGACAGATAGAGAGACAGATGGATGGATAGGTAGACAGAT
>NW_026667143.1:0-151 GCF_009828535.3 Hylobates moloch | reverse complement strand
AGACAGATAGAGAGACAGACGGATGGATAGGTAGACAGACAGAGAGACAGACGGATGGATAGGTAGACAGATAGATAGAGAGACAGATGGATGGATAGGTAGACAGACAGATAGAGAGACAGATGGATGGATAGGTAGACAGATAGATAGA
>NW_026667142.1:0-1367 GCF_009828535.3 Hylobates moloch | reverse complement strand
CCAGAGTATTCTTCATCAGATTGGTGACTCCAAGAGGCTTCATCGTCGGCGTGGTGAATCCCAGAGGCTTCATTATTGGGGTGGTGACCTCAGAAGCTCCATCATCATCGTAATGGAGACTCCCAGGAGCTTCATCATCAGGGTGCTTATTCCCAGAAGATTCATAATAGTGGTGGTGAATCCCAGAAGATTCATCATCGGGATGGTGACTCCCAGAAATTTCATCATCAGTGTTTTTGAATCCCAGAAGCTTTCTCATCAGGATGATGACTCCCAGAATTTTCAACATCGTGGTGATGACTGCCAGAAGCTTCTTCATCATCAGGGGGGTGACTCCCAGAAGCTTCGTCATCGGGGAAATTACTCTCAGAAGCTTCAATATCTTTGGGGTGGTAACTCCCAGAAGCTTCATCAGAATCGGGTGGTGACTCTGAGAAGTTTCAACATTGGAGTAGTGACCTCCAGAAGCTTCATCATCATCAGGGTGGTGACTCACAGAAGCTTCATCATCGGGGTGGTGACTGCCAGAAGCTTCATCATCATCAGGACGGTGACTCCCAGAAGCTTCATCATCATCGGAGTGGTGACTCTCAGAAGCTTCATCATTATTGGGGTGGTGACTCCCAGAAGCTTCATCATTTTCAGGCTGGTGACTTCCACTAGATTCATCATCATCGAGATGGTGACTCTCAGAAGCATCATGATCATGGTGTTGCTTCCCAAAATCTTCATCATGGGGTTGGCGACTCCCAGAAATTTCATCATCACGGTGATGATTCCCCGAAGCTTCATAATCGGGGTGGTGACTCCCAGAAGCATCATGATCAGGGTGGTGCTCCCCAAAATCTTCATCATCGGGTTGATGATTCCCAGAAATTTCATCATCAGGGTGATGATTTCCCGAAGCTTCATAATCGGGGTGGTGACTCCCAGGATGTTCACCATCAGGGTGGTTACTCCCAGAAACTTTGTCTTTGGAGTGGTGACTCACAGAACCATCATCATTGGGGTGATGTCCCCCAGAAGCTTCATCATCATCTGGGGGGTGACTCCTAAAAGCTTCATCATCATTGGGGTCGTGACTCCAAGCTTCATCATCATCAGGGTGGTGACTCCCAGAATCTATCATCATCACTTTGGAGAGTCCCAGATTATTCATCATCGGGGTGGTGAATCCTAGAAGTTTCATCATCCGGGAGATGAATCCCAGAAGCTTCATAATCGGGTTGGTGATTCCCAGCAGCATCATCATCGACATGTTGAATCTCAGAAGCTTCATCTTCGGGGTGATGACTCTGAGAAGCTTCATCATCATCACGGTGGAGACTCCCAGAAGTTTCATCATTGGGGTGATGATTCCAGAAACT
>NW_026667141.1:0-1367 GCF_009828535.3 Hylobates moloch | reverse complement strand
CTGTGATTGAATCCACGCATAACCCAGCAGTTTCATAGATAAATCCTTTCCAAGTTTAATATGGAAATATTTGGATTATCCCCTCAGGCCTCAATGGGCTCCCAAATGTCCCTTCGCAGATCCTACAAAAAGAGTATTTCAAACCTGCTGAATCAAAAGAAAGATTCAACTCCGTGAGATGAATCCATACATCACCAAGCAGTTTCATAGATAGCTTCTTTCTAATTTTTTTCTGGGGATATTCCATTTTTGCCTGTAGGCTTTTATGGGCTCCCAAATGACCCTTCTCAGATTCTACAAAAAGAATATTTCCAACTTACTGAATCAAAAGAAGCGTTTATGTGTGTGAGATGAATCCACACATCACCAACCAGATTCACAGATAGCTTTTTTCTAGTGTTTATCTGGGGATATACAATGTTTCCCCATAGGCCTCAAAGGGCTACCAAATGTTCCTTCACAGATTCTAAGAAAAGAGTTTTTCCAACATGGTGATTCAAAAGACAGGTTTAACTGTGTGAGATGAATCCACACATTACCAAGTAGTTTCACAGGTACCTTCTTTTTAGTTTGTATGTGGGGATATCCATTTTTTCCCCTAGGCCTCAATTTACTCCCAATGTCCCCTCTCAGATTCTACAAAAAGAACGTTTCCAACCTGCTGAATCTAAGGAAAAGTTAAACTCTGTGAGATGAATCAACACTTCACAAAGCAGTTTCCCAGAGTGCTTCTTTCTAGTTTTTATCTGAGAATATTTGTTTTTTTCCTTATAGCCCTCAGTGGGTTTCCAAATGTCCCTTCACAGATTGTACAAAAAGTGTGTTTCCAACCTGCTGAATCAAAAGAACGTTTAATTCTGTGAGATGAAACTACATGTCACCAGGCACTTTCACAGATTGCTTCTTTCTAATGTTCATCTGGAGATATTTGGTTTTTCCCCATAGGCCTATATGGGCTCCCAAATGTCCCTTTGCAGATTCTACAAAAAGAGCGTTTCCAATCTGCTGAATAAAAAAAAGTTTTAGTTTTGTGAGATGAATCAAAATATCACCAAGTAGTTTCACAGACAGCTTCTTTCTAGCTTATACCTGGCGATATTCTGTTCTGCTCAGTAGGCATCAATGGGCTCCCAAATGTCCCTTCACTAATTCTACAAAAAGAGTGTTTCCAACCTGCTAAATCAAAAGAAAGTCTAAACTCTGTGAAAAGAGTTCACTCATCATCAAGCAGTTTCACAAACAGCTTCTTTCTAGTTTTAATCTGGAGATACTCCATTTTTCCCCATAGGCCTCAATGAGATCCAAAATGTCCCTTCACAGATTCTACAAAAAGAGTTTTTCCAACCTGTTTAATCAAAAGAAGTATA
>NW_026667140.1:0-1368 GCF_009828535.3 Hylobates moloch | reverse complement strand
CATTTCACCATTGCAGTAACTGTATAGATTGCATAGTTTGATAACAAAGGAATAAAAAAAAAATTAACAGAAATGTGAACAAAATATTCTTAACCACTTAAAATTTTGTTTTTTTTTAAATTTTATTATTATTATACTTTAAGTTTTAGGGTACATGTGCACAATGTGCAGGTTGGTTACATATGTATACATGTGCCATGCTGGTATGCTGCAGCCATTAACTCATCATTTAGCATTAGGTATGTCTCCTAATGTCATCCCTCCCCTCTCCCCCCACCCTACAACAGTCCCCAGTGTATGATGTTCCCCTTCCTGTGTCCATGTGTTCTCATTGTTGAATTCCCACCTATGAGTGAGAACATGTGGTCTTTGGTTTTTTGTCCTTGCAATGGTTTGCTGAGAATGATGGTTTCCAGCTTCATCCATGTCCCTACAAAGGACATGAACTCATAATTTTTTATGGCTGCATAGTATTCCATGGTGTATATGTGCTACATTTTCTTAATCCAGTCTATCGTTGTTGGACATTCAGGTTGGTTCCAAGTCTTTGCTATTGTGAATAGTGCCGCTATAAACATACGTATGCATGTGTCTTTAGAGCAGCATGATTTATAATCCTTTGGGTATATACCCAGTAATGGGATGGCTGGGTCAAATGGTATTTCTAGTTCTAGATCCCTGAGGAATCGCCACACTGACTTCCACAATGGTTGAACTAGTTTACAGTCCCACCAACAGTGTAAAAGTGTTCCTATTTCTCCACATCCTCTCCAGCACCTGTTGTTTCCTGGCTTTTTAATGATCGCCATTCTAACTGGTGTGAGATGGTATCTCATTGTGGTTTTGATTTGCATTTCTCTGACGGCCAGTGATGATGAGCATTTTCTCATGTGTTTTTTTTGGCTGCATAAATGTCTTCTTTTGAGAAGTGTCTGTTCATATCCTTTGCCCACTTTTTGATGGGGTTTTTTTTTCTTGTAAATTTGTTTGAGTTCATTGTAGATTCTGGATATTAGCCCTTTGTCAGATGAGTAGGTTGCAAAAATTTTCTCCCATTCTGTAGGTTGCCTGTTCACTCTGATGATAGTTTCTTTTGCTGTGCAGAAGCTCTTTAGTTTAATTAGATCCCATTTGTGAATTTTGGCTTTTGTTGCCATTGCTTTTGGTGTTTTAGTCATGAAGTCCTTGCCCATGCCTATGTCCTGAATGGTATTGCCTAGGTTTTCTTCTAGGGTTTTTATGGTTTTAGGTCTAACATTTAAGTCTTTAATCCATCTTCAATTAATTTTTGGATAAGGTGTAAGGAAGGGATCCAGTTTCAGCTTTCTACATATGGCTAGCCAGTTTTCCCAGCACCATTTATTAAAT
>NW_026667139.1:0-1368 GCF_009828535.3 Hylobates moloch | reverse complement strand
AAAAAAAAAAAAAAAAAAAAGGTATAAAGAAGTATAAAATGTGAAGTGGTGGTTTGGTTCTGTTGTGACCTGTGTTTCATAGGAAAGTAATAATAATAATTATTATAATTATTATTATTTTTTTTTGAGATGGAGTCTCGCTCTGTCACCCAGGCTGGAGTGCAGTGGCATGATCTCGGCTCACTGCAACCTCTATCTCCTGGGTTCACGCCATTCTCCTGCCTCAGTCTCCCAAGTAGCTGGGACTACAGGTGCCCACCACCACGCCTGGCTAATTTTTTGTATTTTTAGTAGAGACGGGGTTTCATTGTGTTAGCCAGGATGGTCTCGATCTCCTGACTTTGTGATCCACCTGCCTCGGCCTCCCAGAGTGCTGGGATTACAGGCGTGAACCACCGCGCCCGGCGGAAAGGAATAGTAATTATTATTGCTTTTTTTTTTTTTTTTTTTTTTTTAAAGAGAGGGGATCTTACTCTGTTGTTGCCCAGGCTGGAGTACAGTGGAGATTCACAGGTGCAATTATGACACACTGCAAGCTCAGGCTCCTGAGCTCCAGCAATTCTGTCCTTTCAGCCTCCTAAGTAGCTGGGACTACAGGTTTATGCCACCACACTTGGCTAATTTTTTAAAAGTTTTTAAAGAGTTGGAATTTTACTGTGTTGCCCAGGCTGGTCTTGAATTCCTGGCCTCAAGCAGTCTTCCTACCTCAGCCCCCTGAGTAGCTGGGATTACAGATGTGAGCCACTGCGCCCCACAAGAGCCAACATGTAAATAATGTTTACTGTGTATCAGGCACCTAAGCACTGGAATATGTTAAACCCAAATTTAATCTTCAAAACAATCTCGGCCAGGTGCAGTGGCTCACACCTGTAATCCCAGCACTTTGGGAGGCCGAGGCGGGTGGATCACCTGAGGTTAGGAGTTTGAGACCAGCCTGGCCACCATGGTGAAACCCCATCTCTACTAAAAATACAAAAAATTAGCCAGGCATGGCGGCAGGAGCCTGTAACCCCAGCTACTTGAGAGCCTCAGGCAGGAGAATCACTTGAACCCAGGAGGAAGAGGTTGCAGTGAGCCGAGATTGTGCCACTGCACTCCAGCCAGGGCAAGATAGCGAGATTCCGCCTCAAAAAAGGCTGGGCACAGTGGCTCATGCCTATAATCCTAGCAGTTTGGGAGGCTGAGGCAGGGGGATCATTTGAGGCCAGGAGTTCAAGACCAGCCTGGCCAATATGGGGAAACCCTGTCTCTACTAAAAATACAAAAAATTAGCTGGATGCACTGGTGCATGCCTGTAATCCCAGCTACTAGGGAGGCTGAAGCAGGAGAATCATTTGAACCTGGGAAGCGGAGGTTGTGGTGAGCCGA
>NW_026667138.1:0-1368 GCF_009828535.3 Hylobates moloch | reverse complement strand
GGTGGAGACTCCCAGAAGCTTCATCATCGGGGTGATGATTCCAGAAACTTCATCATCGTTGTGGTGACTCCCAGAAGCCTCATCATCAGTGTGGTGACTCCAAAAGCTTCATCATCACGTTGGTGAATCCCAGAAACTTCAACATCCGGGTGGTGACTCCGAGAAGCTTCATCATCATCGGGGTGGTGACTCCCAGAAACTTCATCATCATCAGGGTGGTGACTCCCAAAAGATTCATCATCATCGGGGCGGTGACTCCCAGAAGCATCATGATCAGGGTGGTGCTTCCCAAAATCTTCATCATCAGGCTGTCAACTCCCAGAAGTTTCATCATTGGGGTGGTGATTCCCAGAAGCTTCATCATTGGGGTGGTCAATCCAAGAAGCTTCATCATCGGGGAGGTGAATCCCAGAATCTTTACTATTGGGGTGGTGACTCCCAGAATCTTCATCATCGGTGTGTTGACCACCAGAAGCTTCATCATTGGGGTGTTGAATCCCAGAATCTTCATCATTGGGGTGGTTACTCCCAGAAGCTTCATCATCATCAGGGTGGTGACTCCCTGAAAAGTCACCATCATCCGGGTGATAACTCCCACAAGCTTCACCATCATCAGGGTGATGATTCCCAGAAGATTCATCATCATTGATTTGGTTTCTCCCAGAACATCATCCTCAGGGTGGTGACTCCCAGAAGCTTTATCATCGGGGTGTCAACTCCCAGAAGCTTCATCATTGGTGTGGTGACTCCCAGAATCTTCATCATTGGTGTGTTGACCACCAGAAGCTTCATCATTGGGGTGGTGAATCCCAGAATCTTCATCATCAAGGTGGTGACTCCCAGAAGCTTCATCATCACTGTGGGGACTCCCAGAAGCCTCATCGTTGGGGTCGTGACTCCCAGAAGCTTCATGATCATCGGGGTGGTGACTCCCAGATGATTCGTCATCGGGGTGGTGACTCACTGAACCTTCATCATTGGTGTGGTGTCTCTCAGAAGCTTCATCATCATTGGGGAGGTGACTCCTAGAAGCTTCATCATCATCAGGGTGTTGACTCCCAGAAACTTCATCATCATCTGGGTGGATACTCCCAGAATCTTCATCATCATCGTGGTGGTGACTCCCACAGTCTTCATCATGTGATTGGTGAATCCTAGAAGTTTCATCATCGGGGTGATGAATCCCAGAAGCTTCATCATCGGGTTTGTGACTCCCAGAGGCTTCATAATCGGGGTGGTGAATCCCAGAAGCTTCATCATCGCAGTGGTGATTCCTAGAAATTTCGTCATCGGGGTGATGATTCCGAGAAGTTTCATCATCGGGGTTTGGACTCCCAGAAGTTTCATCAATGGGATGTTTATTCCCAG
>NW_026667137.1:0-1368 GCF_009828535.3 Hylobates moloch | reverse complement strand
TTCTTTCTTTCTTTCTTTCTTTCTTTCTTTCTTTCTTTCTTTCTTTCCTCTTCTCTCCTTTTTGACTGAATTTTGATTTTAAAATTATTTTTACCCTCTCTACTGGTTTGGAAGCCTTAAACCCTTTTTCTAATCATTCTGTGTTTGCTCTTAATCTTAATAAAATCCAAAATGAACCTGTTCTCCTTCTTAGCAATGCTATATCTTAATTCTCATCAATTGCCTCCTGCTTTACATTGTGTTTTTGTGCATTATTTAGATTCCACCTCCACATATTTACAGTGTTTTTATTATTTCATTTATACCAATTTCTTTGTTTATTTTTCCTTTTTTCATCCCAGACCCTTTTTATGGAAACATTTTACTCTATCTGAAATATTTCCTTTAGCAATTCTTTTTTTCTTGAGATGGAGTCTCTCTCACCCAGGCTGGACTGCAGTGACGCGATCTCGGCTCACTGCAAGCTCCACCTCCTGGGTTCACGCCATTCTCCTGCCTCATCTTCCCGAGTAGCTGGGACTACAGGCGCCCGCACCACGCCAGGCTAATTTTTTTGTATTTTTAGTAGAGATGGGGTTTCATCATGTTAGCCAGGATGGTCTCGATCTCCTGACCTCGTGATCCGCCCACCTCGGACTCCCAAAGTGCTGGGATTACAGGCGTGAGCCACCACGCCCGGCCTTCCTTTAGCAAGAGTCTGATTATATTAAATATAGATTCTGTTTGCCTAAAATACGTTTATTTTGTCCTAATTATGACACAATAGTTTGCTGAGAAAACATCTTGAGATGGATGCTATCTTCTGTCAGAATTTTAGGCTAGTGCTTTGTTCTGGATCCACTAATACTGTTGGAAAAAATTGTTTTTCATATGACGGTTATTTCATTGAAAGTATACTTTTCACTCTATTTTTAAGGTCTTTTTAATTTTTTTAAATTTTGGTGGCCTGAAGTTGAATGTGTGCCCAGATGTGGGTTTCTTTTCATCTAATCTGCTTAGAAATGTTTGATTTCTCTTATTTCTCTATCTTCACCTCCTATTTTTTTAATTTTTATGTTTTAATTTTATAGAGATGGGGTTTTGCTATGTTGCCTGGGCTGGTCTTGAACTCCTGGGCTCAAGAAATCCACCTGCCTTGGCCTCCCAAAGTGCTGGAATTATAGGTGTGAACCACCAGGCCTGGCCAATCCTTGCCTTCTGCCTACTCTTCAGAACCTGTTGTGTCTTTGAGGGCTGATCTTTATGTATCTTAACCTTCTTTCATATTTTTCATTTCATTATCTCCATTATGTCTCTGAGCTTCATTCTAGTAATTTCTCTGTAAGTCATTATTTTCTTAGCTACATTAATCTTTTGTTTATCTTACCT
>NW_026667136.1:0-1368 GCF_009828535.3 Hylobates moloch | reverse complement strand
CATTCTGACATTGCAAAGGCTGTGAAATTACCTAGGCTCTGAGATGGTATTAAACCAAACAGACCTTGTAGGAAAGGGAGGCTTGATGACTGAGCAGATTGAACTCAGAAGTAGCAATCAAAGGAAATCTGAGTTTCTAGGGTGGCTAGAAGAATGATGGTGCCAAGGATAGAAATAGAGCTGAGTTTGGGTGAGGGTAGTGTTTTTCACTGACAAATATTTAGAGAGTTTCTACCATGTGACAAATACTGCTAGATGCAGGAAATATAAAAGTGAACGAGGCAGACTTTTGGTCCCTCCCCCAAGATATTAGGTTTTAAGTGATGAATCCAGTATTGCAGGAGCTTGAAGCTTTGGATAATAGGCCATTCAAGTACAGCTAGCCTTTGGAAGCTGCAAATACACAAGTGGAGCTCTAGTGAGAGCTACAAATGCTGAATTGAAGGGCACATGCCAAGGTGAATGATGAAGGCTTGATAGTGGCGACTGGATGCTCTAGGCAGAGGTCTGCAGCTCCCTCCTCGGAAACAACAGGAAGGGCGCTGTATCCCAGGGTGCAGCTAGATCGCAGACCACTCTGTAGACATGCAATCCTTGTATGCAGCTGCAAATCTACCCCTGGGCCTGGCACACAAGAAAGGGTTTGGAATGCAGGTGAGTGCTAGCATGTTAATATCCTTGAATCTGTTGTTATTTCTATAAAGAAGGTAACTCATTACTGAAAACTATTAAAGAAAACAAACTATGCAGCACAATAAGCAAATGATCACAATATTGTGGTACTAGAATTCCAAGGCTAAAAGTAACAGTTGAAAGGACAGTACAGAAAAAATGAGGCCAGGCACAGTGGCTCAAGCCTGTAATCCCAGCACTTTGGGAGGCCAAGGCGGGCGGATGACGAGGTCAGGAGATCGAGACCATCCTGGCTAACACGGTGAAACCCATCTCTACTAAAAATACAAAAAATTAGCCGGGCATGTTGGCGGGCGCCTGTAGTCCCAGCTACTCGGGAGGCAGAGCTCGCAGTGAGCCGAGATTGCGCCACTGCACTCCAGCCTGGGGGACAGAGAAAGACTCCGTCTCAAAAAAAAAAAAAACAAAAAACGGGGTAAGGCACCATTGTGAAGTTAAGACATAGGAGAAAACAACAAATGTGGGATGAAGAAGAACAATCATACAAGTATACTAAAACAGAAGTATAAAACTACAGAAAAATACAAAGAGGAAAGCGTTTCAAGAAGACAGAATGACAAAATGCCACTGATCCTGGTAGGGAGAATGAAAGCCCATTGCCTGGAATTCACTAGAAGGAAGTGAGGCCCTGGATACAGACCACCTAGAAGACCTATAATCAAGGGAAAATGAAAT
>NW_026667135.1:0-1368 GCF_009828535.3 Hylobates moloch | reverse complement strand
GTTGAATGCACAGAACAGAAAGAAGTTTCACATAACGCTTCTGTGTAGTTTTTATTTGAAGATACTCGTTTTTCCACTATAGGCCCCTTAGCACTCAGAATGTCCACTTGCAGTTTCTACAGAAAGAGTGTTTCAGAACTGTTCAATCAAAAGTAAGGTTCAACACTGTTAGTTGAATACACAGAACAGAAAGAAGTTTCACAGAATGTTTCTGTGTAGTTCTTATTTGAAGATAGTCCTTTTACCATTATAGGCCTCTTAGCGCTCCGAGTTTCCAGTTGCAGTTTCTACAGAAAGAGTGTTTCAGAACTGCTCAATGAAAAATAAGATTCAACTCTGTTAGTTGAACGCACAGAACAGAAAAGAGTTTCACAGAATGCTTCTGTGTAGTTTATATATGAAGATATTCCGTTTTCCAGTATAGGGACCTTAGTGCACCGAATGTCCACTTGCAGTTTCTAGAGAAAGAGTTTTTCAGAACTGCTCAATCAAAAGTAAGTTTCATCTCTGTTAATTGAAGGTATAGAAGAGAAAGAAGTTTCCCAGAATACTTCTGTGTAGATTGATTTGAAGGTATTCCTTTTTCCACTGTAGGCCCCTTAGCGCTCCGTATGTCCACTTGCAGTTTCTACAGAAAGAGTGTTTCAGAACTGCTGAATCAAAGGTATGCTTCAACACTGTTACCTCAATGCACAGAACAGAAAGAAGATTCACACAATGCTTCTGTGTAGTTTTTATTTGAAGATATTCCTTTTTTCTCTATATGCCCCTTAGCTCTCCGAATGTCCACTTGCTATTTCTACAGAAAGAGTGTTTCAGAACTGCTCAATCAAAACTAAAGTTCAACTCTGTTAATTTTTTACACAGAACAGATAGAAGTTTCACGGAATGCTTCTGTGTAGTTTTTATTTGAAGATATTTCTTTTTCCACTGTAGGCCTCTTAGCGCTCCAAATATCCACCTGCAGTTTCTACAGAAAGAGTGTTTCAGAACTCCTCAATCAAAAGTAAGGTTCAACCCTTTTAGTTGAATGCACAGAATAGAAAGAAGTTTCACAGTGTGCTTTTGTGAAGTTTTTATTGGAAGACGTTCCTTTTTCCACTATAAGCCCCTTAGTGCTCTGAATGTCCACTTGCAGTTTGTACAGAAAGAGAGTTTCAGAACTGCTGAATCAAAAGTAAGATTCAAATCTCTTACTTCAATGCACGGAACAGAAATAAGTTTCAAAGCATGCTTCCGTGTAGTTTTTATTTGAAGATATTCCTTTTTCCACTGTAGGCCTCTTAGCGCTCCGAATGTCCACTTGCAGTTTCTACAGAAAGAGCGTTTCAGAACTGCTCAATGAAAAGTAAGGTTCAACTCTCTTAG
>NW_026667134.1:0-1369 GCF_009828535.3 Hylobates moloch | reverse complement strand
GCCTAACAGTGGGTGCAGGACAGTCGGTGAAGCACATTGTGCGTGAGCCAAAGCAGGGCGAGTCATTGCCTCACTCGAGAAGCGCAAGGGGTCAGGGAGTTCCCTTTCCTAGTCAAAGAAAGGGGAAACAGATGGCACCTGGAACATCGGGCTTTCCCATCCTAATACTGCGCTTTTCCAACGGGCCTGGAAGACGGCACACTAGGAGATTGAGTACCGCACCTGGCTGGGAGGGTCCTTTGCCCACAGATTCTCGCTGATTGCTAGCACAGCTGTCTTAGTTCAAGCTGCAAGGTGGCAGCGTGGCTGTGGGAGGGGCGCCCGCCATTGCCCAGGCTTGCTTAGCTAAACAAAGCAGCCAGGAAGCTCGAACTGGGTGGAGCCCACCACAGCTCACGGAGGCCTGCCTGCCTCTGTGGGCTCCACCTCTGGGGGCAGGGATCAGACAAACAAAAACTCAGCTGAACCTCCACAGACTTAAATGTCCCTGTCTGACTGACAGCTTTGAAGAGAGTAGTGGTACTCCCAGCACGCAGCTGGGGATCTGAGAACGGACAGACTGCCTCTTAAAGTGGGTCCCTCACCCCTGAGCCGCCTAAATGGGAGACACCCCCCCAGTAGGGAGAAACTGACACCTCATTCAACCGGGTTCTCCTCTGAGACAAAACTTTCAGAGGAACTATCAGACAGCTGAATTTGTGGTCTCACGAAAATCTGCTGTTCTGCAGCCAACACTGCTGACACCCAGCCAAACAGTGTCTGGAGTGGACCTCTAGTAAACTCCAACAGACCTGCAGCTGAGGGTCCTGTCTGGTAGAAGGAAAACTAACAAACAGAAAGGACATCCACACCAAAAACTCATCTGTACATCAGCATCATCAAAGACAAAAAAGTATATAAAACCACAAAGATGGGGAAAAAACAGAGCAAAAAAACTGGAAACTCTAAAAAACAGAGCACCTCTCCTTCTCCAAAGCAACGTAGTTCCTCACCAGCAACGGAACAAAGCTGGATGGAGGATGACTTTGATGAGATGAGAGAAGAAGGCTTCAGACGATCAAACTACTCTGAGCTACGAGAGGAAATTCAAAACAATAGCAAAGAAGTTAAAAACTTTGAGAAAAAATTAGAAGAATGGATAACTAGAATAACCAATGGAGAGAAGGGCTTAAAGGAACTGATGGAACTGAAAGCCAAGTTTCGAGATCTACGCGAAGATTGCAGAAGCCTCAGTAGCAGATGTCATCAACTGGAAGAAAGGGTATCGCTGATGGAAGATGAAATGAATGAAATGAAGAGAGAAGGGAAGTTTAGAGAAAAAAGGATAAAAAGAAATGAACAAAGCCTCCAAGAAATTTGGGACTATGTG
>NW_026667133.1:0-1369 GCF_009828535.3 Hylobates moloch | reverse complement strand
TCTTTCTTTCTTTCTTTCTTTCTTTCTTTCTTTCTTTCTTTCTTTCTTTCTTCTTTCTTTCTTTCTTTCTTCTGTCTGTCTTTCTTTCTTTCTTTCTTTCTTCTCTCCTTTTTGACTGAATTTTGATTTTAAAATTATTTTTATCCTCTCTACTGGTTTGAAAGCCTTAAACCCTTTTTCTAATCATTCTGTGTTTGCTCTTAATCTTAATAAAATCCAAAATGAACCTGTTCTCCTTCCTAGCAATGTTATATCTTAATTCTCATCAATTGCCTCCTGCTTTACATTGTGATTTTGTGCATTATTTAGATTCCACCTCCACATAGTTACAGTGTTTTTATTATTTCATTTATACCAATTTCTTTCTTTATTTTTCCCTTTTTCATCCCAGACCCTTTTTATGGAAACGTTTTACTCTATCTGAAATATTTCCTTTAGCAATCCTTTTTTTCTTGAGATGGAGTCTCGCTCTTTCACCCAGGCTGGACTGCAGTGGCGCGATCTCGGCTCACTGCAAGCTCCACCTCCTGGGTTCACACCATTCTCCTGCCTCAGCCTCCCGAGTAGCTGGGACTACAGGCGCCCGCGACCATGCCGGGCTAATTTTTTGTATTTTTAGTAGAGATGGGGTTTCATCATGTTAGCCAGGATGGTCTCGATCTCCTGACCTCGTGATCCTCCCACCTCGGACTCCCAAAGTGCTGGGATTACAGGCGTGAGCCACCACGCCTGGCCTTCCTTTAGCAGTTCTTTTAGCAAGAGTCTGATTCTATTAAACATAGATTCTGTTTGCCTAAAATGCGTTTATTTTGTCCTAATTATGACACAATAGTTTGCTGAGCTCCATCTTGAGATGGATGCTATCTTCTGTCAGAATTTTAGGCTAGTGCTTTGTTCTGGATCCACTAATTCTGTTGGAAAATATTGTTTTTCATGTAACGGTTATTTCATTGAAGGTATACTTTTCACTCTATTTTTAAGGTCTTTTTAATTTTTTTAAATTTTGGTGGCCTGAAGTTGAATTTGTGCCCAGATGTGGGTTTCTTTTCATCTAATCTGCTTAGAAATGTTCGGTTTCTCTTATTTCTCTATCTTCACCTCCTATTTTTTTAATTTTTATTCTTTAATTTTATAGAGATGGGGTTTTGATATGTTGCCTGGGCTGGTCTTCAACTCCTGGGCTCAAGAAATCCACCTGCCTTGGCCTCCCAAAGTGCTGGAATTATAGGTGCGAGCCACCAGGCCTGGCCAATCCTTGCCTCTGGCTACTTTTCAGAACCTGTTGTGTCTTTGAGGGCTGATCTTTATGTATCTTAACCTACTTTCATATTTTTCATTTCATTATCTCCATTATGTCTCTGAGCTTCAT
>NW_026667132.1:0-1369 GCF_009828535.3 Hylobates moloch | reverse complement strand
TTGGCCAGGCTGGCCTTGAACTCCTGATCTTGTGATCCACCCCCTCCCCCGCCAGCCTCCCAAAGTGCTGGGATTACAGGAGTGACCCACCGTGCCCGGCCAAAATTACATATTTTTAAGACAGTGTTTCACTCTGTCACTCAGTTTGGAGGGAATGACAGCTCACTGTAGCCTCAACTTTCCAGGCTCAAGCAATCCTCTTGCTTCAGCCTCCTGGGTAGCTGAGACTACAGGCATGTGCCACCATGCCTGGCTAATTTTTAATTTTTTTTGTTTTTTTGTAGAGACAGGGTCATAAAAAGTTGCCCAGGCAAGCCTCAAATTCCTGGACTCTAGCATTTCTCCTGACTCATCCTCCCAAAATTCTGGGAATATTTATATGCGAGCCATCGTGCTTGGCTATATTTGATTTTTAAGTAGAGACTGTGATGGTTAATTTTATGTGTCAACTTGACTAAACTACCGGATGCCCAGGTGGCTGGTAAAACATTATTTCTGTCTGTGTATATATGGGAGTTTCTGGATAGATTAACATACGAATCAGTAGACCGAGTAAAGAAGATCTGCCCTCACCAATATGGGCAGGCATCATCCAATACATTGACAATCTGAATAGAACAAAAAGGCAGGGGAAAATCCATCTTGTTCTGCCCATAATAGACTGAGTCCAAAAGCAATGGCAACAAAAGCCAAAATTGACAAATGGGATCTAATTAAACTAAAGAGCTTCTGCACAGCAAAAGAAACTACCATCAGAGTGAACAGGCAACCTACAAAATAGGAGAAAATTTTTGCAACCTACTCATCTGACAAAGGGCTAATATCCAGAATCTACAATGAACTCAAACAAATTTACAAGAAAAAAACAAACAACCCCATCAAAAAGTGAGCGAAGGATATGAACAGACACTTCTCAAAAGAAGACATTTATGCAGCCAAAAAACACATGAAAAAAGTGCTCATCATAACTGGCCATCAGAGAAATGCAAATCAAAACCACAATGAGATACCATCTCACACCAGTTAGAATGGTCATCATTAAAAAGTCAGGAGACAACAGGTGCTGGAGAGAATGTGGAGAAATAGGAACACTTTTTACACTGTTGGTGGGACTGTAAACTAGTTCAACCATTGTGGAAGTCAGTGTGGTGATTCCTTAGGGATCTAGAACTAGAAATACCAATTTGACCCAGCCATCCCATTACTGGGTATATACCCAAAGGATTATAAATCATGCTGCTATAAAGACACATGCACACGTATGTTTATTGTGGCACTATTCACAATAGCAAAGACTTGGAACCAACCCAAATGTCCAACAGTGATAGACTGGATTAAGAAAATGTGGCACATATATACCATGGAATAC
>NW_026667131.1:0-1369 GCF_009828535.3 Hylobates moloch | reverse complement strand
GGGCAATACAGCAAGACTCTGTCTTGAAAAAAAAAAAAAAAGGAATGACCCCAATGGATATTTCTCTCTCTCTCTCTCTTTTTTTTTGTTTTTTTGAGATGGAGTCTTGCTCTGTCACCCAGGTTAAAGTGCAGTGCACCCAGGCTGCGAGATCTCAGCTCACTGCAACCTCTACCTCCTGGGTTCAAGCAATTCTCCTGCCTCAACTTCCCTAGAAGCTGGGATTACAGGAGCTCACCACCATACCTGACTAATTTTTGTATTTTTTGTAGAGATGGGGTATCACCATGTTGGCCAGGCTGATCTCGAACTCCTGGCTTCGGGTTATCTGCCCACCTCAGCCTCTCAAAATGTTGGGATTACAGGCATGAGCCACCAAGCTCAGCCGATATTTCTCTTTCTGTGGATCTGGGGAAGAGGGGGTGGGGACGAGGCTGATATGTCTATGCAATTCTTGTCAAGAGAGGAGTACACTGGTTTAACAACTATAATTTTTTCTTTTTTCTCCACCTTACCTCAGTTTTTGTTTTTCCCCACCAGATGCAATGGTCACAGGATCAGGCTGTGACTATAGCAGGGATGATACCTGAATAAGAAGCCGTAACTACTTTTTTTTTGAGACAGAGTCTCGCTCTGTCGCCCAGGCTAATTTTTTGTATATTTAGTAGAGACAGGGTTTCACCATGTTAGCCAGGATGGTCTCAATCTCCTGACCTCATGATCCACCTGCCTTGGCCTCCCAAAGTGCTGGGATTACAGGCGTGAGCCACCGCGCCCGGCCTAGAAGCCGTAACTGTATTTTTAAACTTTATGACAGAATTCTAAAAGGCCTGATGGGGTAGGCTGTGCCTTCACCCGATTTGACAAAATTGGGGCTAACAGTGAATGCAGCTATCTTGCCTGATGGTGAAAGTAGCCCACTCATCCTGCGCCTGTGTAACCTTACCCTCTCTGAATGGGAACGGACTGAGCAGGCGGCTCTCACTAGACTATACTGCTGCCTGCAATCTGGGCTAGCAGAGTGGCTGAACCTAATGTCCCTCCCAAGATAGAAAAGTTTGGGTATAAATGAAAAGGAGGAGAATAGCTAAAGGTAAAGAAATGAGTAAATGGGTTATGTAACAAGGGAAACCCAATGTCATATTAATACTTTGAAAATGGCTCAGAGGAAGAGGTGATAATGTCTCTTAGCTCAGAGGCCTGAAAGGACAAAGCTATATTTGCAGAGACCACACCTGTTTCCAGAAGCTGACAAGATGGAATGGCAGCCTGCAAACCTGTGAGATATTTTCATATAATATGATAGACTGGACCAATTATTCTTTTTTTTTTTTTTTTTTTTTGAGATGGAGTCTCACTCTGTCATCCA
>NW_026667130.1:0-1370 GCF_009828535.3 Hylobates moloch | reverse complement strand
TCCTTTGCCCACTTTTTGATGGGGTTGTTTGTTTTTTTCTTGTAAATTTGTTTGGGTTCATTGTAGATTCTGGATATTAGCCCTTTGTCAGATGAGTAGGTTGCAAAAATTTTCTCCCATTCTGTAGGTTGCCTGTTCGCTCTGATGGTAGTTTCTTTTGCTGTGCAGAAGCTCTTTAGTTTAATTAGATCCCATTTGTCAATTTTGGCTTTTGTTGCCATTGCTTTTGGTGTTTTAGACATGAAGTCCTTGCCCACGCCTATGTCCTGAATGGTATTGCCTAGGTTTTCTTGTAGGATTTTAATGGTTTTAGGTCTAACATTTAAGTCTTTAATCCATCTAGAATTAATTTTTGTATAAGGTGTAAGGAAGGGATCCAGTTTCAGCTTTCTACATATGGCTAGCCAGTTTTCCCAGCACCATTTACTAAATAGGGAATCCTCTCCCCATTTCTTGTTTTTGTCAGGTTTGTCAAAGATCAGATAGTTGTAGATATGCGGCATCATTTCTGAGGTCTCTGTTCTGTTCCATTGATCTATGTCTCTGTTGTGGTACCAGTACCATGCTGTTTTGGTTACTGTAGCCTTGTAGTATAGTTTGAAGTCAGATAGCGTGATGCCTCCAGCTTTGTTCTTTTGGCTTAGGATTGACTTGGCGATGCGGGCTCTTTTTTGGTTCCATATGAACTTTAAAGTAGTTTTTTCCAATTCTGTGAAGAAAGTCATTGGTAGCTTGATGGGGATGGCATTGAATCTATAAATGACCTTGGGCAGTATGGCCATTTTCACGATATTGATTCTTCCAACCCATGAGCATGGAATGTTCTTCCATTTGTTTGTATCCTCTTTGATTTCATTGAGCAGTGGTTTGTAGTTCTCCTTGAAGAGGTCCTTCACATCCCTTGTAAGTTGGATTCCTAGGTATTTTATTCTCTTTGAAGCAATTGTGAATGGGAGTTCACTCATGATTTGGCTCTCTGTTTGTCTGTTATTGGTGTACAAGAATGCTTGTGATTTTTGTACATTAATTTTGTATCCTGAGACTTTGCTGAAGTTGCTAATCAGCTTAAGGAGATTTTGGGCTGAGACAATGGGGTTTTCTAGATATACAATCATGTCATCTGCAAACAGGGACAATTTGACTTCCTCTTTTCCTAATTGAATACCCTTTATTTCCTTCTCCTGCCTGATTGCTCTGGCCAGAACTTCCAGCACTATGTTGAATAGGAGCGGTGAGAGAGGGCATCCCTGTCTTGTGCCAGTTTTCAGAGGGAATGCTTCCAGTTTTTGCCCATTCAGTATGATATTGGCTGTGGGTTTGTCGTAGATAGCTCTTATTATTTTGAGATACGTCCCATCAATACCTAATTT
>NW_026667129.1:0-1370 GCF_009828535.3 Hylobates moloch | reverse complement strand
GCATTCCGTTCCTTTCCATTCCATGCCATACCTTTCCCTTCCATTCCATTCAATTCCATTCCATTCCAATCCATTTCATTCCATTCCACACTATTCTAATCTTTTCCTTTCTTTCAACAAGTTCTCAGTCTGACACCCTGGCTGGATTGCAGTGGCACCATGTCAGCTCACATTTTATTTCACCGTTCCATTCCATTCAATTCCTTTCCATTATATTCCATTGCATTCTGTTCCATTCCATTCCATTGCACTCCATTTAACTCCTTTCCATTCCTTTCCATTCCATGCCATTCCATTCCATTCCATTCCACACCATTCTAATCTATTCCTTTCTTTCAAGAAGTTCTCAATCTGTCACCCTGGGTGGATTGCAGTGGCATCATGTCAGCTCACATTTTATTTCACTGTTCCATTCCATTCCTTTCCTTTCCATTGCACTCCATTCCATTCTGTTCCATTCCGTTCTATTCCATCCCATCCCATCCAGTTCCATTCCATTCCATTCCATTCCTTTCCATTCTACACTATTCTATTCTTTTCCTTTCATTCAACAAATTCTCAATCTGTCACGCTGTCTAGATTGCAGTGGCACAATGTCAGTTTACATTTTATTTCACCGTTCCATTCCATTCCATTCCATTCCTTTCCATTCCATTCCATTCCACTCTGTTCCATTCCATTTCATTGCATTCCGTTCCATTCCATTCCTTTGTATTATATTCAGTTCCAATCCATTCCATTGCATTCCATTCCATTCCATTCCACTCCATTCCATTCTATTCCACACTATTGTATTCTATTCCTTTCTTTCAACAAGTTCTCAGTCTGTCACTGTGGCTGGATTGATGTGGCACAATGTCAGCTCACGTTTTAATTCACCGTACCATTCCATTCCATTCCATTCCATTCCATTCCGTTCCATTCCATTTCGTTCCATTCCGTTCCATTCCATTTCGTTCCATTCCGTTCCATTCCGTTCCATTCCATTGCATTCCGTTGCATTCCATTCCATTCCATTCCATTCCATTCCATTCCATTCCTCCATTCCGTTCCATTCCATTCCATTCCATTCCATTCCATTCCATTCCATTCCATTCCATTCCATTCCTTTCCATTCCATTCCCTTCCATTCCATTCCACACTTTTCTATTCTATTCTGTTCTTTCAACAATTTCTTCCTCTGTCACCCTGGATGGAATTCGTTCGTACAATGTCAGCTCACAGTTCATTTCACAGTTGTTTTCCATTCCATTGCATTCCATTCCAATCCGTTCCATTCCATTCCATTCCGTTCCATTCCATTCCATTCCTTCGCAAACTATACCATTCCATTCCATTCCATTCCATTCCATTCCATTCCATTCCATTCC
>NW_026667128.1:0-1370 GCF_009828535.3 Hylobates moloch | reverse complement strand
GTCTTTGATGTTGTTGACCTACTGATGGGGTTTTGGTGTGGCTGTCCTTTTTGTTGATGTTGATGCTATTCCTTTCTGTTTGTTAGTTTTGCTTCTAACAGTCAGACCCCTCAGCTGCAGGTCTGTTGGAGTTTGCTGGAGGTCCACTCCAGACCCTGTTTGCCTGGGTATCACCAGTGGAGGCTGCAGAACAGCAAATATTGTTGCCTGATACTTCCTCTGGAAGCTTCGTCCCAGAGGAGCACCTGCCTGTCTGAGGTGTCTGTTGGCCCCTACTGGAAGGTGTTTCCCAGTCAGGCTACACGGGGGTCAGGGACCCACTTGAGGAGGCAGTCTGTCGGTTCTTGGAGCTTGAACACCATGATGAGAGAATCACTGCTCGCTTCAGAGCTGTCAGATAGGGACGTTTAAGTCTGCAGAAGCTGTCTGCTGCCTTTTGTTCTACTATGCCCTGCCCCCAGAGGTGGAATCTATAGAGGCAGTGGGCCTTGCTGTGCTGCGGTGGGCTCTACCCAGTTTGTGCTTCTTGGCCTGTTTGTTTACACTGTGAGCTACTCAAGCCTCAGCAATGGCAGATGCCCCTCCCCCAGTCAGGCTGCAGTGTCACAGGTTAGACTGCTGCACTAGCAGTGAGCAAGGTTCCATGGGTGTGGGACCCACCGAGTCAGGCACAGGAGGGAATCTCTTGGTCTACTGGTTGCTAAGACTGTGGGAAAAGCATAGTATTTGGTCAGGAGTGTACCGTTTCTCCAGGTACTGACTGTCATGGTTTCCCTTGGCTAGGAAAGGGAAATCCCCTGACCTCTTGCGATTCCTGGGTGAGGCGATGCCCCGCCCTGCTTCAGCTCACCCTCTGTGGGCTGCACCCACTGTCCAACCAGTCCCAATGAGATGAACCAGGTACCTCAGTTGGCAATGCAGAAATCACCTGTCTTCTGCATTGATCTCACTGAAGCTGCAGACTGGAGCTGTTCCTATTCGGCCATCTTGGAAGCAACTGCCCGTCTTAGAAAATCTTCTTTTTTATTTTTTAATTTTTTAATTTTTTATTTTTTATTATTATACTTTAGGTTTTAGGGTACATGTGCACAATGCGCAGGTTTGTTACATATGTATCCATGTGCCATGTTGTTTTGCTGCACCCATTAACTCATCATTTAGCATTAGGTATATCTCCTAATGCTGTCCCTCCCCCATCCCCCCACCCCACAACAGTCCCCGGAGTGTGATGTTCCCCTTCCTGTGTCCATGAGTTCTCATTGTTCAGTTCCCACCTATGAGTGAGAACATGGGGTGTTTGGTTTTTTGTCCTTGCGATAGTTTACTGAGAATGATGTTTTCCAGTTTCATCCATGTCCCTACAAAGGACA
>NW_026667127.1:0-1371 GCF_009828535.3 Hylobates moloch | reverse complement strand
CACCAGAAGGTGCCCAGGGAAGAAGCCAGAAAAGCCGAGTGGAGGCCACACGGGAGGCCCAGCCAGATGGCCAGGCGGGACCTGGGGGGCTGTGCTCAGAGGCTGGAGCAGCTCACAGGCCTCACCTTTGCCACCTGGACCACGGTCTTGCTCAGCTCCTGTATCTCATCCTCACTGTCTAAGACGTTCCGGAAATCATCGTAAGTCCAGTCCTCAAACAGGAGCCGAGGAACTGCAGGGGCAACAGACACACACGGGGGCCGTGACTGGGAGATGCTGGAGGGCCCCTGCTGCTTGCTGCCTCCAAAGGGCATCCCCTTGGCCTCCAGAGGGAAGTGAGACCAGACGGTGAGGGGCAGGGAGGCCACCTGGAGCAGCCACATGTCCAGAGAGGATGTCCCAGAGCCTCGCAGGCTGGAGAGGGAGGGCTGGTGGGGAGGGAGCGAGCAGACGCTGACAGTCCTGGTGCCCTAACACCAGCTCCCCCCAGGGCTCAGCATGCTAGTGGCCCCACCTTACAGGAGGGAGGCTGGGACAGACTCTGGCTGCTCCAGCTCAGCCCTGTCACCTGCTTCTAGCATCCCCCAGAGTCTCTCCCTTGACAACTCGTGCTCTTAATCCACTGCCTCTGAGGCTGCCACTGGACCTGGGGACACATGTCCCCCCTTCCCCAGCCGTGAGCTACAGGGGCACAGATGGGCCAGAGTCGCATCACCCTCAAGCCGAGCCCAGGGCTTGGCCCCAGCTGCCCTGATAGGACTCATCAGGTGAATGAAGGAAGAAACGGGAAGGAGAACAATGAGGGCGATGCCACCGGCCAAGGAGGTGCTGGCTTTGCAGGGCCACAGCCTGTGTGGGGAGGAGAGCTCAGGACTCCAGCCAGACCAAGGGCTGTGAATGCCAGGCCAGGGCCAGCCTCATCTCTGAGCGGTCAAAGTAACCTGTGCCGCAGCAGCACAGCCGGGCGATCAGGAACACGTGGAGACCCCAGCGCCCACCTGTCCACCCTCAGAGGTCGAGCCATCACGGCCTCCACTCCTGGCCTGCCGGACTTACCTATGTGCAGGCCCTTGGCATGCTTCCTGACAGCTCGCATCCACCCTGTGGGACATGGAGGGGACAGTCAACACGGGGACGTGCGCCCAATTGGAAGACCCAGCCTACCTGAGGAGGAAAACGTGGCAGCCACACAATACGCAATGGGAAGGGCAGGGGCAGGGAGGCGGGTGTGAGAACCCATCCCTCCCTGGCCCAGGGCTGGCTCTCCACACCCCCTTCCTGACCCCAACTCTCCACCCTTCTGGCCAAGGCCCCCCTCCTGACCCTGCAGAGCAGCTCTGAGCTTACCCTCCCTGAGCTGGGACAGCTCAG
>NW_026667126.1:0-1371 GCF_009828535.3 Hylobates moloch | reverse complement strand
AAAGAAGTTTCACAGAATGCTTCTGTGTACTTTTTCTTTGAAGATATTCCTTTTTCCAGTATAGGCCCCTTAGTGCTCGGCATGTCCCATTCCAGTTTCTACAGAAAGAGTGTTTCAGAACTGCTCTATCAAAAATAAGCGTCAAATCTGTTAGCTCAATGCACGGAACAGAAAGTAGTTTCACAGAATGCGTCTGTGCAGTTTTTATTTGAAGATATTCCTTTTTCCACTATAGGCCATTTAGCGCTCCGAATGTCCCCTTGCAGTTTCTACAGAAAGAGTGTTTCATAACTGCTCTATCAAAACTATGCTTCAACTCTGTCAGTTGAATGCACACAACAGGAAGCAGTTTCACAGAAGGCTTCTGTGTAGTTTTTATTTGAAGATAGTCCTTTTTCCACTATAGGCCCCTTAGTGCTCCGAATGTCCCCATGCAGTTTCTATAGAAACAGTGTTTCAGAACTGCTCCATCAAAGGTAAGCTTCAACTCCGTTAGTTGAATGCACAGAAAAGAAAGAAGTTTCACAAAACGCTTCTGCGTAGTTTTTATTTGAAGATATAAGTTTTTCCAGTATAGGCCCCTTAGTTCTCCGTGTGTCCCATTCCAGTTTCTACAGAAAGAGTGTTTCAGAACTGCTCAATCAAAAGTAAGCTTCAACTCTGTTAGTTGAATGCACAGAACAGAAAGAAGTTACACAGAATGCTTCCGTATAGTTTTTATTTGAAGATATTCCTTTTTCCACTGTAAGCCCCTTAGCGCTCAGAATGTCTACTTGCAGTTTCTACAGAAAGAGCATTTCAGAACTGCTCTATCAACAGTATGCTTCAACTCTCTTAGTTGAATGCACAGAACTGAAAGAAGTTTAACAGAATGCTTCTGTGTAGTTTTTATTTGAAGATGTTCCTTTTCCACAATAGGCCTCATAGTGCTCCTCATGTCCCCTTGCGGTTTCTACATAAAGAGTGTTTCAGTACTGTTCTAACAATAGTAAGCTTCAACTCTGTTAGTTGAGTGCACTGAACAGAAAGGAGTGTCACAGAATGCTCCTGTGTAGTTTTTATTTGAAGACATTCCTTTTTCCACTTTAAGCCTTTCAGCGCTCAGAATGTGCACTTGCAGTTTCTACAGAAAGAGTGTTTCAGAACTGCTCTATCAAAAGTAAGCTTCAACTCTGTTAGTGCAATGCACAGAACAGAAAGAAGTTTCACAGAATGCTTCTGTGTAGTTTTTTTTTGAAGATATTCCTTTTTCCACTGTAGGCCCCTTAGTGCTCCGAATGTCCCCTTGCAGTTTCTACAGAAACAGTGTTTCAGAACTGCTGAATCAAAAGTAAGCTTCAACTCTGTTAGTTGAATGCACAGAACAGTAAG
>NW_026667125.1:0-1371 GCF_009828535.3 Hylobates moloch | reverse complement strand
AGGCGGGCGGATCACGAGGTCAGGAGATCGAGACCACGGTGAAACCCCGTCTCTACCAAAAATACAAAAAATTAGCCGGGCGTGGTGGCGGGCGCCTGTAGTCCCAGCTACTCGGAGAGGCTGAGGCAGGAGAATGGCGTGAACCCGGGAGGCGGAGGTTGCAGTGAGCCGAGATCGCACCACTGCACTCCAGCCTGGGCGACAGAGCAAGACTCCGTCTCAAAAAAACAAACAAACAAACAAACAAACAAAAAAAACACCTGCAATACTTCTGGTTTTAGATCCTTGAGGAATCGCCACACTGTCTTCCACAATGGTTGAACTAATTTACACACCCACGAACAGTGTAAAAGCGTTCCTATTTCTCCACAGCCTCGCCAGCATGTCTTGTTTCTTGACTTCTTAATAACCGCCATTCTGACTGGCGTGAGATCATATCTCATTGTGGTTTTGGTTTGCATTTCTCTCATGACCAGTGATGATGAGCTTTTTTTCATATGCTTGTTGGCCACATAAATTTCTTCTTTTGAGAAGTGTGTTTTCATATCCTTCGGTGACCCAGCAATCCCATTACCAGGTATATACCCAAAGGATTATGAATCATTCCACTATAAAGACACATACACACATATCTTTATTGCAGCACTATTTACAATAACAAAGACTTGGAACCAACCCAAATGCCCATCAATGATAGACTGGATAAAGAAAATGTGGCACATTTACACCATGGAATATTATGCAGCCATAAAAAACAATGAGTTCATGTCCTTTGCAGGGACATGGATGAAGCTACAAACCATCATTCTCAGCAAACTAACACAATAACAGAAAACCAAACACCACATGTTCTCATTTATAAGTGGGAGTTGAACAATAAGAACACATGGACACAAGGGGAACTTCACACACAGGGGCCTGTCAGGGGGTGGGGGGCAAGGGGAGGGAAAGCATTAGGACAAATACCTAATGCATGAGGGGCTTAAAACCTAGATGACAGGTTGATGGGTGCAGCAAACCACCATGACACAGGTATACCTATGTAACAAAACTGCACGTTCTGCACACGTATCCCAGAACTTAAAGTATATATATATATAAATAACCTGGAGTAAAATCAAAGTAATAACCATCTTTATACATACATACACACACACACATGCACACACCCCTACATATAAAATTTTTTTATGAGAATTGGAAAAGTATATAACAGTTACATTCATTTCCTGTCAAGCTAAGTGTTAACTAGAAAATTGATTTTGTCTCAAACCTTAGTTGAATGCATTTATGAAATAAACCAGTATTGGCTGGGCTTGGGCGTGGTGGCTCACGCTTGTAATCCCAGCACTTTGGGAGGCCGAGGCGGGC
>NW_026667124.1:0-1371 GCF_009828535.3 Hylobates moloch | reverse complement strand
TTCCTATTAGCTCACATTTAATTTCACCTTTTCATTCCATTCCATTCAATTCCATTCCATCCCATTCCATTTCGTTTAATTGCATTCCATTCCATGTCACTCCATTCCATTCCACACTACTCTTTTGTATTCGTTTTTTTCAAAAAGTTCTCAGTCTGTCACCCTGGCTGGACTGCAGTTGCACAAGGTCAGCTCACATTTTATTTTACCGTTCCATTTGATTCCACTCTATTCTATTCCATTCCATTCCATTCCATTCCATTCCATTGCATTCCATTCGGTTCCATTCATTTCCATTCTATTCCATTCCATTCCATTCCATTACATTGCATTCCATTCCACTTCTTTCCATTCCGTTCCATTCCATTCCATTCCTTTATATTCCCTTCAATTCCACTCCATTCCAACCTATTCTATTCTATTCCTTTCTTCCAAAATGTTCTCAATGTGACACCCTGGCTGGATTACAGTGGCTCCAACTCAGCTCACATTTTATTTCACCCTTCCGTTCCGTTCTATTCCATTCCACTCCATTCCATTTTGTCCCATTCCATTCCATTCCATTCCATTCCTTTCCATTCCATTCCACACTATTCTATTCTATACTTTGATTTCAAAATGTTCTCAATCAGTCACCCTGGCTGGATTGAAGTGTCACAATGTCAGCTCATATTTTATTTCACCGTTACATTCCATTCCATTAAATTCCACTCCATTCCATTTTTTTCCATTCCTTTCCATTCCGTTCCATTGCAATTCATTCCATTCCATTCCATTCCATTCCACTCCATTCAATTCCATTTCTTTCCATTCCGTTCCTTTCCATTCCACTGGACTCTGTTCCCTTCCATTCCATTAGATTCCATTCCATTCTGTTCCATTCCACACTATTCTATTCTATTCCTTTCTTCTCAAAAGTTCTCAATGTGACACTCTCGCTGGATTGCAGTGGCTCAAAGTCAGCTCACATTTTATTTCACCCTTTCATTTCAGTCTATTCAATTCTATTCCATTCCCTTCCATTCCATTCCATTCCATACCGCACTATTCTCTTCTATTCCTTGGTTTCAAAATGTTTTCAATCAGGTACCCTGGCTGGGTTGAGCTGTCACAATATCAGCTCAGATTTTATTTCACCTTTGCATTCCATTCCATTAAATTCCATTCCATTACATTCCATTTTATTTCTTTCCATTCCTTTCCATTCCATTCCATTGCACTTCATTCCATTCCATTCCATTCCATTCCATTCCATTCCATTCCATTCCATTCTGTTCCATTCCATTCCGTTCCATTCCATTCCATTCTGTTCCATTCCATTCCGTTCCATTCCATTCCATTGGACCCTGTTCCCTTCCATTCCATTAGATT
>NW_026667123.1:0-1371 GCF_009828535.3 Hylobates moloch | reverse complement strand
TTGAGACAGAGTCTCTCTGTGTTGCCCAGGCTGGAGTGCAGTGGTGCAATCTTGGCTCGCTGCAACCTCCTGCAACCTCTGCCTCCCGGGTTTAAGCAAATGTCCTGCCTCAGCCTCCTGAGTAGCTGGCACTACAGGTGCATGCCACCACGCCCGGCTAATTTTTTGTGTTTTTTTTTGGTAGAGACGGGGTTTCACCATGTTGGCCAGGCTGGTCTCGATCCCTTGACCTCGTGATCCACTCACCTCGGCCTCCCAAAGTGCTGGGATTACAGGCATGAGCCACCGTGCCCAGTCTTTTTTTTTATTTTTTGAGATGGAGTTTCGCTCTTGTTGCCCAGGCTGGAGTTCAATGGCATGATCTCATCTCACTGCAACCTCTGCCTCCCGAGTTCAAGTGATTCTCCTGCCTCAGCCTCCCGAATAGTGGGGATTACAGGCATGCACCACCACGCCCGGCTAATTTTGTAATTTTAGTAAAGGCGGGGTTTCTCCATGTTGGTCAGGCTGGTCTCGAACTCCTGACCTCAGATGATCCACCCACCTCGGCCTCCCAAAGTGCTGGAATTACAGGCGTGAGCCATTGCACCTGGCAATAAATTTTAAAAATAGGCTGGGTGCATTGGCTCAAGTCTGTAATCCCTGCACTCTGGGAGGCTGAGGGGGGCGGATGACCTGAGCTCAGGAGTTTGAGACCAGCCTGGCCAACATGGTGAAACCCCGTCTCTACTAAAAATGCAAAAATTGGCCGGGCGCAGTGGCTCACGCCTGTAATCCCAGCACTTTGGGAGGCCAAGGCATGTGGATCACGAAGTCAGGGGTTTGAGACCAGCCTGACCAACATGGTGAAACCCCATCTCTACTAAAAATACAAAAATTAGCTGGGCGTGGTGGTAGGCGCCCATAATCCCCGCTACTCAGGAGGCTGAGGCAGGAGAATTGCTTGAACCCGGGAGGCAGAGGTTGCAGTGAGCCGAGATCACGCCACTGCACTCCAGCCTGGGTGACAGAGCAAGACTCTGTCTCAAAAAAATAAAATAAAATAAAAATAAAATAAAATAAAATAAAATACAAATTAAAAAAATAAAAATACAAATACAAAAATTAGCCAGTTGTGGTGCACGCATCTGTAGTCCCAGATACTCGGGAGGCTGGGGCAGGAGAATCACTTGAACCTGGGAGGCAGAGGCTGCAGTGAGCTGAGATCGCACCACTGCACTCCAGCCTGGGCAACAGAGTGAGACTCTGTCTCAAAAAAAAAAATTAAAAAATAAAAAAAGAATGGGAAAGCTTTATATGTACAGACATTTAAAAATCTTCATGATGGCCGGGCGCGGTGGCTCACGCTTGTAATCCCAGCACTTTGGGAGG
>NW_026667122.1:0-1371 GCF_009828535.3 Hylobates moloch | reverse complement strand
TAGGCAAGTTTTGCTGAACATTCAAGAAAAAGGTATCTCCAATCATACAAGCTTTTCCATAGAAAAATTCACTTTTATGGCTAATATAACCTTATTATCAAAGCTAGACAACAACACAAAAAAAGGAAAAATACAAGATTTCATTTCTTGATATAGCTACGACAATCCTAAAAAATACATTTCAAACCAAATTCAGCAATATGTGCACATAATGACCAACCAGGATTTATCCTAAATATGCAGGGACTGTTTATTATTAGAAATTCACCATATGAACAGATTAGAAGCCAAAAAATTATATTTGTAACACTTGAACATCCATTCACAAGAAAACAAATATGACTTCCACAGTAAGGAGAAAAAGAAACCTATTTAAATTGTGAAATATTAGAAGCTGTTTACTTTAAACCAAGGAAAAGTCTATGATACCAGCTTTCAACCTTACTGCAGGCTGGGGTCTCTACAAGCAGATGCTGTGAACAGTCATGGTACAAAATGTCTGTTAGACACGGACACTTTAGAAAGAACAGGAGTTCTGATTGGACAGAGGGAGAAGCTGAACTGTGCTGCAGGCCAGCAAAGTCTCATTCCTTCCATCCAGAGCAAGGGTCCATCAGAGTTTTCCTATGACTGAACGTTTATACCAGCTCCCTCTCTCTGAGGTAAGTGGGCTGCTCCGGGGATGAGGGTGTGGTTTAACCCGGGTCTAGGTGGCTCTTGACAGCTGAGACAGACCCAGACAAGCTCACAGCCAGACGCTTCCCACTGTAAAGCATTCCCTTTATCTGGGCAACAATATTTGAAGGGGGATTGGGTGGTTCTTCTCTGTGTCTACATTAATCCCTTTACTACAGTTTTGTATATGAGTTCTCACTACTGTGCTATGGACAGAAAAATAGACATAAAGATTTGAAAAGACAGTAAGACAATTTCAAAATTGGACACCATGATTTCAAGAGCATCAAAGTGAACACGTGAGTTCCAAAGCTGCACCTGCCACTTACTAGCTCTGTGGTTTTAGTCAGATTGGTTCATATTTCTGTGGTTAGATTTTCTTATATAGAATATGAAATAGGCCGGGTGCGGTGGCTCACGCTTGTAATCCCAGCACTTTGGGAGGCCGAGGCGGGAGGATCACGAGGTCAGGAGATCGAGACCAGGGTGAAACCCCGTCTCTACTAAAAATATAAAAAAATTAGCCGGGCGTGGTGGCAGGCGCCTGTAGTCCCAGCTACTCGGAGAGGCTGAGGCAGGAGAATGGCGTGAACCCGGGAGGCGGAGCTTGCAGTGAGCCGAGATCGCGCCACTGCACTCCAGCCTGGGTGACAGAGCGAGACTCCGTCTCAAAAAAAAAAAAAAAAAAAAAAAAAA
>NW_026667121.1:0-1371 GCF_009828535.3 Hylobates moloch | reverse complement strand
CCTCTGTGAAGTTGTCTCTGGTGTGGTCCTGCCAAATTGTACTCATTCTTTTCATGCTCCTCTTGAGTTTCTTTTGAGGATTTTATCACTTTGTACATTGAGTTAGGAATGCAGCTCACAAATCCTTGGGAAGCTGCTGTTATGCTCCAGGCACTGGGATCGGCTAGGACTATGGCAGTGAACTAGAGAAGCAAGCACCCTACCCCCAGGAGCCCACCTTCTAGGGGGATTCTTGTGTTATGCTTATTTAAATGTATGTCCCGGCTGGGCGCAGTGGCTCACACCTGTAATCCCAGCACTGGGGGAGGCTGAGACGGGTGGATCACGAGATCAGGAGTTTGAGACCAGCCTGACCAACATGATAAAACCCCATCTCTACTAAAAATACAAAAATTAGCTGGGCGTGGTGGTGCGCACCTGTAACCCCAGCTACTCTGGAGGCTGAGGCAGGAGAATTGCTTGAACCCGGGAGGCAGAGGTTGCAGTGAGCCAAGATCGCACCACTGCACTCCAGCCTGGGCAACAGAGTGGGACTCTGTCTCAAAAAAAAAAAAAAAAAATTATGTCCCACTCACCCCCACCCACACAATAGAAATCTCTACAGGCTCAGAGGAATCTTATTCATTTCATACCCTCCCCACAGGGCACAGCATGTGACTTGTACAACTATTTAGGACCACACTAAGGAAATGTTATGTAAATGGAAGTGAAAGCAGCATCTCCTGGAGAGGCCGATTTTATGAATCACTTTCATTCAGGGAAATGGGAAACAAGTAAATGACTAATAAAAAGTGAAGGAGGAAGAGAAGAAGGAAGGGACAGAGGGAAGCAGAGACGGAGAGTGGACCCCAAATACTTGATACTGTAATTAAAATACATATAGCCGTACCATAATTAAAAAGTCAAAAAACAATAGATGTGGGCATGGATGTGGTGAAAGGGGAACATTGTTACACTGCTGGGGGAATGCAAATTATTAGTACGACGACTATGAAAAACAGTATGAAAAACAGGGAATGCAAATTATTAGTACGATGACTATGAAAAATGTTTAAAGAACTAAAAGTAGAACTACCATTCAATCCAGCAATTCCACTCCTGGGCATCTACCCAAAGGAAAATAAGTCATTGTGTGAAAAAGACACATGCACATGCATGTTTATAGCAGCACAATTTGCAATGGCAAAGATATGAAACCCACCTAAGTGTCCATTGACCAATGAGTGGATAAAGTGTGGTATATATGCATCATGGAATATTACTTACTCATAAAAAGGAACAAAATAATGTCTTTTGCAATAACTTAGGTGGAGATGGAGGCCATAATGAGTACAATTTGGCAGGACCACACCAGAGACAACTTCACAGAGG
>NW_026667120.1:0-1372 GCF_009828535.3 Hylobates moloch | reverse complement strand
CATTCTGACATTGCAAAGGCTGTGAAATTACCTAGGCTCTGAGATGGGATTAAACCAAACAGACCTTGTAGGAAAGGGAGGCTTGATGACTGAGCAGATTGAACTCAGAAGTAGCAATCAAAGGAAATCTGAGTTTCTAGGGTGGCTAGAAGAATGATGGTGCCAAGGATAGAAACAGAGCTGAGTTTGGGTGACAGTAGTGTTTTTCACTGACAAATATTTAGAGAGTTTCTACCATGTGACAAATACTGCTAGATGCAGGAAATATAAAAGTGAACGAGGCAGACTTTTGGCCCCTCCCCCAAGATATTAGGTTTTAAGTGATGAATCCAGTATTGCAGGAGCTTGAAGCTTTGGATAATAGGCCATTCAAGTACAGCTATCCTTTGGAAGCTGCAAATACACAAGTGGAGCTCTAGTGAGAGCTACAAATGCTGAATTGAAGGGCACATGCCAAGGTGAATGATGAAGGCTTGATAGTGGCGACTGGATGCTCTAGGCAGAGGTCTGCAGCTCCCTCCTCGGAAACAACAGGAAGGGCGCTGTATCCCAGGGTGCAGCTAGATCGCAGACCACTCTGTAGACATGCAATCCTTGTATGCAGCTGCAAATCTACCCCTGGGCCTGGCACACAAGAAAGGGTTTGGAATGCAGGTGAGTGCTAGCATGTTAATATCCTTGAATCTGTTGTTATTTCTATAAAGAAGGTAACTCATTACTGAAAACTATTAAAGAAAACAAATTATGCAGCACAATAAGCAAATAATCACAATATTGTGGTACTAGAATTCCAAGGCTAAAAGTAACAGTTGGAAGGACAGTACAGAAAAAATGAGGCCGGGCACGGTGGCTCAAGCCTATAATCCCAGCACTTCGGGAGGCCGAGGCGGGCGGATGACGAGGTCAGGAGATCGAGACCATCCTGGCTAACACGGTGAAACCCTATCTCTACTAAAAATACAAAAAATTAGCCAGGCGTGTTGGCGGGTGCCTGTAGTCCCAGCTACTCAGGAGGCAGAGCTCGCAGTGAGCCGAGATTGTGCCACTGCACTCCAGCCTGGGGGACAGAGAAAGACTCCGTCTCAAAAAAAAAAAAAAAAACAAAAAACGGGGTAAGGCACCATTGTGAAGTTAAGACATAGGAGAAAACAACAAATGTGGGATGAAGAAGAACAATCATACAAGTATACTAAAACAGAAGTATAAAACTACAGAAAAATACAAAGAGGAAAGCGTTTCAAGGAGACAGAATGACAAAATGCCACTGATCCTGGTAGGGAGAATGAAAGCCCGTTGCCTGGAATTCACTAGAAGGAAGTGAGGCTCTGGATACAGACCACCTAGAAGACCTATAATCAAGGGAAAATGAAAT
>NW_026667119.1:0-1372 GCF_009828535.3 Hylobates moloch | reverse complement strand
CACCAGAAGGTGCCCAGGGAAGAAGCCAGAAAAGCCGAGTGGAGGCCTCGCAGGAGGCCCAGCCAGATGGCCAGGCGGGACCTGGGGGGCTGTGCTCAGAGGCTGGAGCAGCTCACAGGCCTCACCTTTGCCACCTGGACCACGGTCTTGCTCAGCTCCTCTATCTCATCCTCACTGTCTAAGACGTTCCGGAAATCATCGTAAGTCCAGTCCTCAAACAGGAGCCGAGGAACTGCAGGGGCAACAGACACACACGGGGGCCGTGACTGGGAGATGCTGGAGGGCCCCTGCTGCTTGCTGCCTCCAAAGGGCATCCCCTTGGCCTCCAGAGGGAAGTGAGACCAGACAGTGAGGGGCAGGGAGGCCACCTGGATCAGCCACATGTCCAGAGAGGATGTCCCAGAGCCTCGCAGGCTGGAGAGGGAGGGCTGGTGGGGACGGAGCGAGCAGACGCTGACAGTCCTGGTGCCCTAACACCAGCTCCCCACAGGGCTCAGCATGCTAGTGGCCCCACCTTACAGGAGGGAGGCTGGGACAGACTCTGGCTGCTCCAGCTCAGCCCTGACATCTGCTTCTAGCATCCCCCAGAGTCTCTCCCTTGACAACTCATGCTCTTAATCCACTGCCTCTGAGGCTGCCACTGGACGTGGGGACACATGTCCCCCCTTCCCCAGCCGTGAGCTACAGGGGCACAGATGGGCCACAGTCAGCATCTCCCTCAGGCCGAGCCCAGGGCTTGGCCCCAGCTGCCCTGATAGGACTCATCAGGTGAATGAAGGAAGAAATGGGAGAGAGAACAATGAGGGCGATGCCACCGGCCAAGGAGGTGCTGGCTTTGCAGGGCCACAGCCTGTGTGGGGAGGAGAGCTCAGGACTCCAGCCAGACCAAGGGCTGTGAATGCCAGGCCAGGGCCAGCCTCATCTCTGAGCGGTCAAAGTAACCTGTGCCGCAGCAGCACAGCCGGGCGATCAGGAACACATGGAGACCCCAGCGCCCACCTGTCCACCCTCGGAGGTCGAGCCATCACGGCCTCCACTCCTGGCCTGCTGGACTTACCTATGTGCAGGCCTTTGGCATGCTTCCTGACAGCTCGCATCCACCCTGTGGGACATGGAGGGGACAGTCAACACAGGGACGTGTGCCCAACTGGAAGACCCAGCCTACCTGAGGAGGAAAACGTGGCAGCCACACAATATGCAATGGGAAGGGCAGGGGCAGGGAGGCGGGTGTGAGAACCCATCCCTCCCCGGCCCAGGGCTGGCTCTCCACACCCCCTTCCTGACCCCAACTCTCCACCCTTCTGGCCAAGGCCCCCCTCCTGACCCTGCAGAGCAGCTCTGAGCTTACCCTCCCTGAGCTGGGACAGCTCAG
>NW_026667118.1:0-1372 GCF_009828535.3 Hylobates moloch | reverse complement strand
TATATATATATATAACATCAGTGACCTTGGAGGAAAAAAACAAGTTTCAGTCAATATAAAAGCATTTCAGTAATACAAAATATATGTTGTGACCACACAGGAATTAAAAATTGTAATCAATAACAGAGAGATTTCAGGAAAATTTTCAAATTTTTCAGAAATTAAATATGCAGTTTTAGATTTCTATGGGTCAAAGAAGACAAAAGGAAAATTAGGAAGAATTTTGAAATGAATGAAAATCTTAACACAATATCGAAATCTGCAGGATGTCAATGATCCAGAATTCGAGAGGGGGAAGTTTAAATGCCTGTATCAGAAAAGAAGAAAAGCCCTTCGATGACTTCAGCTTCCATCTTAAGAAACTAGAAAAAACAGATAAAACTCAAAGCAGGCAGAAGAAAAGATACGTTTTTAAAAAGAGCTCAGAGTAGATGTCAATGAAATGGAAAATAGAAAAAAAAGAGGGAAATTAATCTGAAAGCTTGTTTTTAAAGAATATAAAAAGTATTGATAAATACCTTTCACACTGATCAAGAAAAAAAGGCACACAAATTCATAATACCAGGGAGCAGAGAGATGGCATCACTACACATTCTAAAGATGCTAAAAGGCTGCTAACAATACTACGAACAGTTACGTAGCAGTAAATTTGAAAACATATATAGAAAAAAAATCTTGAAAAACAAAACTACTGAAGCTCAAGTGAAGAACAAAGAGCTAACTTCAACAGCCCTATATCTAATAAGGAAATTTGCATTATTAGTTTAAAAAGTTCTTTAAAGAAAATTCCAGTTCCAGATGGTTTCACCGTTGAATTCTGCCAAATATTTAAGAAAGACACAATACTAATTTTATAAATTTACTTTAAAACATTGAAAAAAGGAAACTATGAGGCCAACATGGCCAGAATACAAAAACCAGACAAAACTTTACAAGAAAATAAACCTAAGAACCGATATCCTTCATGAACATAAACATAACAATTCTAAATAAAATTTTAGCAAACTGAATCTAATAGTGTAAAAAATCATAATACCACCAGACCCAGTATTGTTCATCTTAGGATTGCCTAGTTGGTTAAAAATTTATATATTCATCAATTATTTACTTCATATTAACAAACTTAAAATACAAAATCATAGGATAATCTCACTAGATGTTAAAAAGCATTTGGCAAAATTCAGCATTCATTCCTGATTAAAATATAAATAAATAAACTTCAAACTAATCATCAGGGAAGATCCTTGCAATCTGTAAGAGGCATCTACTGAAAAACCAACAGTTGGCATCGTTGTTACTGGTAAATTCTGAATGCTTTCCCCATGAAATCAAGAACAAGACAAAAATGCCTGTTTAGATCACTTGTATTCAA
>NW_026667117.1:691-1372 GCF_009828535.3 Hylobates moloch | reverse complement strand
AGGAGTTCGAGACCAGCCTGACCAACATGGAGAAACCCCGTCTCTACTAAAAATACAAAATTAACCAGGTGTGGTGGTGCATGCCTGTAGTCCCAGCTACTCAGGAGGCTGAGGCAGGAGAATCACTTGAACCCAGGAGGCGGAGGTTGCAGTGAGCCGAGATAGCGCCATTGCACTCCAGCCTGGGCAATAAGAGTGAAACTCCATCTCAAAAAAAAAAAGTGAAGAGAGGAATATTTAGTGAAATAGACAGCATAAATAAAAAACAATCAAAACTTCAGGAAACAATGGACACACTTATAGCAATGCAAAATTCTCTGGAAAGTCTCAGCCATAGAATCGAACAAGTAGAAGAAAGAAATTCAGAGCTCAAAGACAAGGTATTCGAATTAACCCAATCCAACAAAGACAAAGAAAAAAGAATAAGAAAATATGAACAAAGCCTCCAAGAAGTGTGGGATTATGTTAAATGACCAAACCTAAGAATAATTGGTGTTCCTGGGGAAGAAGAGAAATCTAAAAGTTTGGAAAACGTATTTGGGAGAATTATCGAGGAAAACTTCCCCAGCCTTGCTAGAAACTTAGACATCCAAATACAAGAAGCACAAAGAACATCTGGGAAATTCATTGCCAGAAGATCATCACCTAGGCACATTGTCATCAGCTTATCTAAAGTTAAGA
>NW_026667117.1:0-681 GCF_009828535.3 Hylobates moloch | reverse complement strand
AGGAGTTCGAGACCAGCCTGACCAACATGGAGAAACCCCGTCTCTACTAAAAATACAAAATTAACCAGGTGTGGTGGTGCATGCCTGTAGTCCCAGCTACTCAGGAGGCTGAGGCAGGAGAATCGCTTGAACCTGGGAGGCGGAGGTTGCAGTGAGCCAAGATAGCGCCATTGCACTCCAGCCTGGGCAATAAGAGTGAAACTCCATCTCAAAAAAAAAAAGTGAAGAGAGGAATATTTAGTGAAATAGACAGCATAAATAAAAAACAATCAAAACTTCAGGAAACAATGGACACACTTATAGCAATGCAAAATTCTCTGGAAAGTCTCAGCCATAGAATCGAACAAGTAGAAGAAAGAAATTCAGAGCTCAAAGACAAGGTATTCGAATTAACCCAATCCAACAAAGACAAAGAAAAAAGAATAAGAAAATATGAACAAAGCCTCCAAGAAGTGTGGGATTATGTTAAATGACCAAACCTAAGAATAATTGGTGTTCCTGGGGAAGAAGAGAAATCTAAAAGTTTGGAAAACGTATTTGGGAGAATTATCGAGGAAAACTTCCCCAGCCTTGCTAGAAACTTAGACATCCAAATACAAGAAGCACAAAGAACATCTGGGAAATTCATTGCCAGAAGATCATCACCTAGGCACATTGTCATCAGCTTATCTAAAGTTAAGA
>NW_026667116.1:0-1372 GCF_009828535.3 Hylobates moloch | reverse complement strand
CCTCTGTGAAGTTGTCTCTGGTGTGGTCCTGCCAAATTGTACTCATTATGGCCTCCATCTCCACCTAAGTTATTGCAAAAGACATTATTTTGTTCCTTTTTATGAGTAAGTAATATTCCATGATGCATATATACCACACTTTATCCACTCATTGGTCAATGGACACTTAGGTGGGTTTCATATCTTTGCCATTGCAAATTGTGCTGCTATAAACATGCATGTGCATGTGTCTTTTTCACACAATGACTTATTTTCCTTTGGGTAGATGCCCAGGAGTGGAATTGCTGGATTGAATGGTAGTTCTACTTTTAGTTCTTTAAACATTTTTCATAGTCATCGTACTAATAATTTGCATTCCCTGTTTTTCATACTGTTTTTCATAGTCGTCGTACTAATAATTTGCATTCCCCCAGCAGTGTAACAATGTTCCCCTTTCACCACATCCATGCCCACATCTATTGTTTTTTGACTTTTTAATTATGGTACGGCTATATGTATTTTAATTACAGTATCAAGTATTTGGGGTCCACTCTCCGTCTCTGCTTCCCTCTGTCCCTTCCTTCTTCTCTTCCTCCTTCACTTTTTATTAGTCATTTACTTGTTTCCCATTTCCCTGAATGAAAGTGATTCATAAAATCGGCCTCTCCAGGAGATGCTGCTTTCACTTCCATTTACATAACATTTCCTTAGTGTGGTCCTAAATAGTTGTACAAGTCACATGCTGTGCCCTGTGGGGAGGGTATGAAATGAATAAGACTCCTCTGAGCCTGTAGAGATTTCTATTGTGTGGGTGGGGGTGAGTGGGACATAATTTTTTTTTTTTTTTTTTTGAGACAGAGTCCCACTCTGTTGCCCAGGCTGGAGTGCAGTGGTGCGATCTTGGCTCACTGCAACCTCTGCCTCCCGGGTTCAAGCAATTCTCCTGCCTCAGCCTCCAGAGTAGCTGGGGTTACAGGTGCGCACCACCACGCCCAGCTAATTTTTGTATTTTTAGTAGAGATGGGGTTTTATCATGTTGGTCAGGCTGGTCTCAAACTCCTGATCTCGTGATCCACCCGTCTCAGCCTCCCCCAGTGCTGGGATTACAGGTGTGAGCCACTGCGCCCAGCCGGGACATACATTTAAATAAGCATAACACAAGAATCCCCCTAGAAGGTGGGCTCCTGGGGGTAGGGTGCTTGCTTCTCTAGTTCACTGCCATAGTCCTAGCCGATCCCAGTGCCTGGAGCATAACAGCAGCTTCCCAAGGATTTGTGAGCTGCATTCCTAACTCAATGTACAAAGTGATAAAATCCTCAAAAGAAACTCAAGAGGAGCATGAAAAGAATGAGTACAATTTGGCAGGACCACACCAGAGACAACTTCACAGAGG
>NW_026667115.1:0-1373 GCF_009828535.3 Hylobates moloch | reverse complement strand
GAATAGGGTAACCTAGCAGCACAAATTAAGAGGCTGGCATTTTCCAGTGTGTTCAAAGTTGGTATAACATACCAACATAACATACAAACTGTGTAACATACAGTTTGAGGTCTGCTTTTTAAATCACAGTTTATTATATGTTTCTATTTAAAATTAAATGAGAATTGAGCATGTAAATCACCTAAAATTATCTCAGGGTCAAGTTACGTGCAGCTTTGGGTCTGTTTCCTTAAATCTATTACATTTAACAGATGGTAATAAATCAGATTGTAATAAATAATTACAATAGATAATAAATAATTAGATGTACTAAATCTATTACACCTAATAGATTTAAGGAAACAGACCCAGAGTTGTCCAGCGAGTTGTCTAAGTCCCTATCTCTTCATTGTAGCATTGATAGGACTTTGCCAGGACATTCTGCAGGCAGCACCAGGATTTGCTGTATATGTTAACTCTAAGTTAAATTAATTCATTCAAGAAAGATTTACTCAACCCAGCAAACCCATTACTAGGTATATATCCAAAAGCAAACAAATCATTCTGCCAAAAAAAATACTTGCACTCACATTTTCACCACAGCACTATTCACAATAGCAAAGACATGGAATCAACCTTGGTGCCCATCAGTGGTGGACTGGGTAAAGAAAATATGGTATATATACACCATGCAATACTATGCAGCCATAAAAATGAATGGAATCATGTCCTTTTCAGTAACATGGTTGAGCTAGAGGCTATTATCCTAAGCAAATTAATGCAAAAACAGGAAACCAAATCCTGCATGTTCTCACTTACAAATGGGAGCTAAGCATTGGGTACAGATGGACATAAAGATGAGAAAAATAGACACTGGGGACTACTAGAGTAGAGAGGGAGGTGGACAAGAGTTAAAACTGACTGTTGGGTACTATGGTCAGTACCTGGGTGACAGAATCATTTGTCACAAACCTCAACATCACACAACATACCCAAGCATCAAACCTGCACATGTACCTCCTGAGTCTAAAATAACAGTTGAAAAAAAAAGTAAAGAAGAAAAAAGAATTATTTACTAAGTGCCTACTATATTCCAGTCATAATGCTAAATGCCAGTAATATAATCATACTACAACAGGCATAACAGATTCAAGTTCTGCTACAATGAAGCTTACTACAGTTTAGTGGAAGACACAGATACGAATCAAAGAATGACAATTACATGCAAAATTACTACCATGAGAAGCATGTGGTAGCTGATCTAATTAACCTCAAGAAACTTAAGTTTGCGCTGAGTTCTTAAGGCTAGGTGAAAGTTACCCAGTTGGGAAGAAAAAAAGAGAAAATGTGATATAGTGTGATTGGGACGGAAACATTTTCCTGGCAGAGAAAGT
>NW_026667114.1:0-1373 GCF_009828535.3 Hylobates moloch | reverse complement strand
AGCGTGATGCCTCCAGCTTTGTTCTTTTGGCTTAGGATTGACTTGGCGATGCGGGCTCTTTTTTGGTTCCATATGCAGTTTAAAGTAGTTTTTTCCAATTCTGTGAAGAAAGTCATTGGTAGCTTGATGGGGATGGCATTGAATCTATAAATTACCTTGGGCAGTATGGCCATTTTCACAATATTGATTCTTCCAACCCATGAGCATGGAATGTTCTTCCATTTGTTTGTATCCTCTTTTATTTCATTGAGCAGTGGTTTGTAGTTCTCCTTGAAGAGGTCCTTCACATCCCTTGTAAGTTGGATTCCTAGGTATTTTATTCTCTTTGAAGCAATTGTGAATGGGAGTTCACTCATGATTTGGCTCTCTGTTTGTCTGTGATTGGTGTACAAGAATGCTTGTGATTTTTGTACATTGATTTTGTATCCTGAGACTTTGCTGAAGTTGCTAATCAGCTTAAGGAGATTTTGGGCTGAGACGATGGGGTTTTCTAGATATACAATCATGTCGTCTGTAAACAGGGACAATTTGACTTCCTCCTTTCCTAATTGAATACCCTTTATTTCCTTCTCCTGTCTGATTGCTCTGGCCAGAACTTCCAGCACTATGTTGAATAGGAGTGGTGAGAGAGGGCATCCCTGTCTTGTGCCAGTTTTCAAAGGGAATGCTTCCAATTTTTGCCCATTCAGTATGATATTGGCTGTGGGTTTGTCATAGATAGCTCTTATTATTTTGAGATACATCCCATCAATACCTAATTTATTGAGAGTTTTTAGCATGAAGGGTTGTTGAATTTTGTCAAAGGCCTTTTCTGCATCTATTGAGATAATCATGTGGTTTTTGTCTTTGGTTCTGTTTATATGCTGGATTACATTTATTGATTTGCGTATGTTGAACCAGCCTTGCATCCCAGGGATGAAGCCCACTTGATCATGTTGGATAAGCTTTTTGATGTGCTGCTGGATTTTGTTTGCCAGTATTTTATTGAGGATTTTTGCATCAATGTTCATCAAGGATATTGGTCTGAAATTCTCTTTTTTGGTTATGTCTCTGCCAGGCTTTGGTATCAGGACGATGCTGGCCTCATAAAATGTGTTAGGGAGGATTCCCTCTTTTTTTGTCAATTGGAATAGTTTCAGAAGGAATGGTACCAGTTCCTCCTTGTACCTCTGGTAGAATTCAGCTGTGAATCCATCAGGTCCTGGACTCTTTTTGGTTGGTAAGCTATTGATTATTGCCACAATTTCAGAGCCTGTTATTGGTCTATTCAGAGATTCAACTTCTTCCTGGTTTAGTCTTGGGACGGTATATTTGTCAAGGAATTTGTCCATTTCTTCTAGATTTTCTAGTTTATTTGCATAGAGGTGTTTGTA
>NW_026667113.1:0-1373 GCF_009828535.3 Hylobates moloch | reverse complement strand
AGCGTGATGCCTCCAGCTTTGTTCTTTTGGCTTAGGATTGACTTGGCAATGCGGGCTCTTTTTTGGTTCCATATGAACTTTAAAGTAGTTTTTTCCAATTCTGTGAAGAAAGTCATTGGTAGCTTGATGGGGATGGCATTGAATCTATAAATTACTTTGGGCAGTATGGCCATTTTCATGATATTGATTCTTCCAACCCATGAGCATGGAATGTTCTTCCATTTGTTTGTATCCTCTTTGATTTCATTGAGCAGTGGTTTGTAGTTCTCCTTGAAGAGGTCCTTCACATCCCTTGTAAGTTGGATTCCTAGGTATTTTATTCTCTTTGAAGCAATTGTGAATGGGAGTTCACTCATGATTTGGCTCTCTGTTTGTCTGTGATTGGTGTACAAGAATGCTTGTGATTTTTGTACATTGATTTTGTATCCTGAGACTTTGCTGAAGTTGCTAATCAGCTTAAGGAGATTTTGGGCTGAGACAATGGGATTTTCTAGATATACAATCATGTCATCTGCAAACAGGGACAGTTTGACTTCCTCTTTTCCTAATTGAATACCCTTTATTTCCTTCTCCTGCCTGATTGCTCTGGCCAGAACTTCCAGCACTATGTTGAATAGGAGCGGTGAGAGAGGGCATCCCTGTCTTGTGCCAGTTTTCAGAGGGAATGCTTCCAGTTTTTGCCCATTCAGTATGATATTGGCTGTGGGTTTGTCGTAGATAGCTCTTATTATTTTGAGATACGTCCCATCAATACCTAATTTATTGAGAGTTTTTAGCATGAAGGGTTGTTGAATTTTGTCAAAGGCCTTTTCTGCATCTATTGAGATAATCATGTGGTTTTTGTCTTTGGTTCTGTTTATATGCTGGATTACATTTATTGATTTGCGTATGTTGAACCAGCCTTGCATCCCAGGGATGAAGCCCACTTGATCATGGTGTATAAGCTTTTTGATGTGCTGCTGGATTCGGTTTGCCAGTATTTTATTGAGGATTTTTGCATCAATGTTCATCAAGGATATTGGTCTAAAATTCTCTTTTTTGGTTGTGTCTCTGCCTGGCTTTGGTATCAGGATGATGCTGGCTTCATAAAATGTGTTAGGGAGGATTCCCTCTTTTTCTATCGATTGGAATAGTTTCAGAAGGAATGGTACCAGTTCCTCCTTGTACCTCTGGTAGAATTCAGCTGTGAATCCATCAGGTCCTGGACTCTTTTTGGTTGGTAAGCTATTGATTATTGCCACAATTTCAGAACCTGTTATTGGTCTATTCAGAGATTCAACTTCTTCCTGGTTTAGTCTTGGGAGGGTGTATTTGTCGAGGAATTTATCCATTTCTTCTAGATTTTCTAGTTTATTTGCATAGAGGTGTTTGTA
>NW_026667112.1:0-1373 GCF_009828535.3 Hylobates moloch | reverse complement strand
AAAGCACTGGTCAGCAGAACTCCAGACAACTGCTGCCTCTGTGTGACGAGGACATTTGAGCTGTCTTTGGAATGATCTTCTCCAGATTAATAAATGATTATGATATATTTTTTAAAAACTACCTACTGGGTACTATGCTGACTACCAAGGTGACAGGATCCGTATTCCAATGACAAGGGTAATGGAGACATACAATTCTATAGTCATTTATATTTTAATAGCATTATACTCTTTTAACCATCCTCACCTTGTATAAAATCTCATTGTTTATTAGGATACAGCTATTAGAGCAATAAGGAAGAATGGATAAATAGAGTCAGCTTTTTGTTTTTGTTTGGTTTTGTTTTGTTTTTGAGACAGGTTCTCACTCTGTCATCCAGGTTGGAGTGCAGTGGTAAGATCACGCCTCACTGCAGGGTCGACCTCCCCAGATCAAGCAGTTCTCCGACCTCAGCCTCCCAAATAGCTGGATACAGGCTGAACTGTCATGGCTGAGTAATTTTGTTGTTGCCATTGTTGGAGAGACAGGGTCTCACCCTGTTGCCCAGGCTTCTCTCCAACTCCTGGCTCAAGTGATCCTCCCACCTCAGACTCTAAAAGTGCTGGGACTATATATATATATATATATATATATATATATGAAAAATAGTGCTTGGTAAATTAGCTTACTAACTGAAAAATATACATATGAATGACTGCTTTGAAATATATATATATATTATATACATGCACACACATATGAATGAATATATATATATACAACCTTCATCTGAGAGTAGGTATGCTTTTGGCTTCTGAGATGAACATATTCACAATGATAAATATTTACCATGAATTCAGCTAAACATGAAACTCAGCAATATTCATATCTATTTACCTCTATTTCTACCTAAATCTGTATTTCAAAAGTTGTGGCTAAGCCTTCCTCGTTAGTTAGATTTTTATCCTTTAACATTCAATGTGTGTGTGGCTTGGAGACTGTTTTCACAGATCAGGAAGTTGACAATTATGTCCCACATTCAGCGGACTAACAGCTCAGAGATCCTCTCTCTGGTTACTGCTACGACAGTGCATGGTCAGTCTTCCACATCACCGGAGAAGATTGTGATTTTATTTTTAAGTCTAGTTTCTAGGAATCACTCCCTGGAACAGAGTAATTTATTGTTCACCCAGTGTTCACTCAGAATTTGTGCTTTAGCTCTTCAGCCAGTAGAGCTAAAAGCTCTTTATTGATGAATCAGTGGTTAGCTTGGGGAGTGCTTATACATTTGTCTGTGTACCACCTTGATTGCTCTTGAGCGGGTGCAGGCTGGCACAGATACACAGCCTTCCAGATCTCCAGAAATTAGTGATCCAAAGACACTTTTTCTTGG
>NW_026667111.1:0-1373 GCF_009828535.3 Hylobates moloch | reverse complement strand
AAGGGATCCAGTTTCAGCTTTCTACATATGGCTAGCCAGTTTTCCCAGCACCATTTATTAAATAGGGAATCCTTTTCCCATTGCTTGTTTTTGTCAGGTTTGTCAAAGACCAGATAGTTGTAGATATGCGGCATTATTTCTGAGGGCTCTGTTCTGTTCCATTGATCTATGTCTCTGTTGTGGTACCAGTACCATGCTGTTTTGGTTACTGTAGCCTTGTAGTATAGTTTGAAGTCAGGTAGTGTGATGCCTCCAGCTTTGTTCTTTTGGCTTAGGATTGACTGGGCGATGTGCGCTCTTTTTTGGTTCCATATGAACTTTAAAGTAGTTTTTTCCAATTCTGTGAAGAAAGTAATTGGTAGCTTGATGGGGTGGCATTGAATCTATAAATTACCTTGGGCAGTATGGCCATTTTCACAATATTGATTCTTCCAACCCATGAGCATGGAATGTTCTTCCATTTGTTTGTATCTTCTTTTATTTCATTGAGCAGTGGTTTGTAGTTCTCCTTGAAGAGGTCCTTCACATCCCTTGTAACTTGGATTCCTAGGTATTTTATTCTTTTTGAAGCAATTGTGAATGGGAGTTCACTCATGATTTGGCTCTCTGTTTGTCTGTGATTGGTGTACAAGAATGCTTGTGATTTTTGTACATTGATTTTGTATCCTGAGACTTTGCTGAAGTTGCTTATCAGCTTAAGGAGATTTTGGGCTGAGACAATGGGGTTTTCTAGATATACAATCATATCATCTGCAAACAAGGACAATTTGACTTCCTCTTTTCCTAATTGAATACCCTTTATTTCCTTCTCCTGCCTGACTGCCCTGGCCAGAACTTCCAGCACTATGTTGAATAGGAGTGGTGAGAGAGGGCATGCCTGTCTTGTGCCAGTTTTCAAAGGGAATGCTTCCAGTTTTTGCCCATTCAGTATGATATTGGCTGTGGGTTTGTCATAGATAGCTCTTATTATTTTGAGATACGTCCCATCAATACCTAATTTATTGAGAGTTTTTAGCATGAAGGTTGTTGAATTTTGTCAAAGGCCTTTTCTGCATCTATTGAGATAATCATGTGGTTTTTGTCTTTGGTTCTGTTTATATGCTGGATTACATTTATTGATTTGCATATGTTGAACCAGCCTTCCATCCCAGGGATGAAGCCCACTTGATCATGGTGGATAAGCTTTTTGATGTGCTGCTGGATTCAGTTTGCCAGTATTTTATTGAGGATTTTTGCATCAATGTTCATCAAGGATATTGGTCTGAAATTCTCTTTTTTGGTTGTGTCTCTGCCAGGCTTTGGTATCAGGATGATGCTGGCCTCATAAAATGTGTTAGGGAGGATTCCCTCTTTTTCTATCGATTGGAATAGTT
>NW_026667110.1:0-1373 GCF_009828535.3 Hylobates moloch | reverse complement strand
CCTCTACACACTGCTTTGAATGTGTCCCAGAGATTCTGGTATGTTGTGTCTTTGTTCTCGTTGGTTTCAAAGAACATCTTTATTTCTGCCTTCATTTCATTATGTACCCAATAGTCATTCAGGAGTAGGTTGTTCAGTTTCTATGTAGTTGAGCGGTTTTGAGTGAGTTTCTTAATCCTGAGTTCTAGTTTGATTGCACTGTGGTCTGAGAGACAGTTGGTTATAATTTCTGTTCTTTTACATTTGCTGAGGAGAGCTTTACTTCCAACTATGTGGTCAATTTTGGAATAAGCGTGGTGTGGTGCTGAAAAAAATGTATATTCTGTTGATTTGGGGTGGAGAGTTCTGTAGATGTCTATTAGGTCCACTTTGTGCAGAGCTGAGTTCAATTCCTGGATATCCTTGTTAACTTTCTGTCTCGTTGATCTGTCTAATGTTGACAGTGGGGTGTTAAAATCTCCCATTATTATTGTGTGGGAGTTTAAGTCCCTTTGTAGGTCACTCAGGACTTGGTTTATGAATCTGGGTTCTCCTGTGTTGGGTGCATATATATTTAGGATACTTAGCTCTTCTCGTTGAATTGATCCCTTTACCATTATGTAATGGCCTTTTTTGTCTCTTTTGATCTTTGTTGGTTTAAAGTCTGTTTTATCAGAGACTAGGATTGCAACCCCTGCCTTTTTTTGTTTTCCATTTGCTTGATAGATCTTCCTCCATCCCTTTATTTTGAGTCTATGTGTGTGTCTGCACATGAGATGGGTTTCCTGAATACAGCACACTGATGGGTCTTGACTCCTTATCCAATTTGCCAGTCTGTGTCTTTTAATTGGAGCAAAAACCACAGTGAGATACCATCTCACACCAGTTAGAATGGCCATCATTAAAAAGTCAGGAAACAACAGGTGCTGGAGAGGATGTGGAGAAATAGGAACACTTTTACACTGTTGGTGGGAATCTAAACTAGTTCAACCATTGTGGAAGTCAGTGTGGTGATTCCTCAGGGATCTAGAACTAGAAATACCATTTGACCCAGCCATCCCATTACTGGGTATATACCCAAAGGACTATAAATCATGCTGCTATAAAGACACATGCACACGTACGTTTATTGCGGCACTATTCACAATAGCAAAGACTTGGAACCAACCCAAATGTCCAACAACGATAGACTGGATTAAGAAAATGTGGCACATATACACCATGGAATACTATGCAGCCATAAAAAATGATGAGTTCATGTCCTTTGTAGGGACATGGATGAAACTGGAAAACATCATTCTCAGTAAACTATCGCAAGGACAAAAAACCAAACACCGCATGTTCTCACTCATAGGTGGGAATTGAACAATGAGAACTCATGGACACAGGAAGGG
>NW_026667109.1:0-1373 GCF_009828535.3 Hylobates moloch | reverse complement strand
AGGGAAGGTGGGATTGTTTCCATATACTCCCATCTGCACGCCAAGGGACTGGGCCCTGCAGCTGCCGATGGACGGCGGACGTAGAGTTTCCCAGCTGAAGATGTTTCGGCTGTCCCCAGCCACTCCCTACTGTCCACCCCAGGGGCCTAGACTCCCCTGGGAGACTGGTGCTGAGCCAAGACCCCACAATCTGCCTGAGGCCTAGGGCAACAGATACACAGAAGCCAGTGCAAGCTAGAATAGCAGCAGCTCAGCTCCAGTGCCAGATTCCCAGGAAACAGGAACCTCGGGTCTCAGGACTGCCAGGCCTACCTTCCCAAGACCTGGGAGTTCATTTACTCCATCGTTCATTCAACATTTATTTATTGAACGTCTATCATATGCCGCATGCTGTACTAGGCCCTGGGGATAGCGCCAAGGACAGGGCAGGCTTGGTTCCCGCTCTCAAGGAGCTTACAGTTAAGTGTCACAAAGTCTACAATGGGGATGCTGCAGAACCCAACTCCAGGAGCCTTGGCCAGTTCGGTAGGATCAGGGAAGGGCTCTGAGGAGTGGAAATAGAAGCTGAGGCCTGAGTAGGAGTTCACTGGGAGGAAGAGAGGTTTGGGCAGAGGCAATGGAGTGGATAAAGACCCAGAGGCCAGCGGGGAGCCTGCTGGTTTAAGACCCAGAAAAAAGCTTCAGCAGAGCTGGAGCTTCGCCTGGGAGCGGTGTGGGAGGTGTGAGACGTAGGTCAGGGAAGCGTGGTCGGGCCGCTCTGGTTTTTTTCCCAGCACTTCCCACCACCTGACACATTTTCTATTTACTGGCTTATTTCAGACTGCAGCCCCTACCCAGCAGCAGGGAAGCTCCAGGGGGCAGGCTCCTGTGGCTGTGGGGGCTAGTGCTGTCTGCTTCACTGCTGCATCTGCAGAGCCTAGAACAGTGCCTAGCACACAGTGGGAGTCAAACACGTGGCTGGTGAATGAATGAGTGAGTGGGGGAATGGTGGAGGCATTACAGACCGTATCAAGGAGTTGGATTCCATTTGGAGAGCATTCATCAGCTCTACACCTTTTTTTTTTTTTTGAGACAGAGTCTTGCTCTGTTGCCCAGGCTGGAGTGCAGTGGTGAGATCTCGGCTCACTGCAAGCTCCGCCTCCCAGGTTCAAGCGATTCTCCTGCCTCAGCCTCCCGAATAGCTGGGACTACAGGCACGCGCCACCACGCCCAGCTAATTTTTGTATTTTTAGTAGAGACGGGGTTTCACCATGTTGGCCAGGATGGTCTCGATCTCATGACTTCGTGATCCGCCCACCTCGGCCTCCCAAAGTGCTGGAAAATCCAGCTTCACCTCATGATGAAGTGGGAGTGGAAGGGTCACCCAACCCCTC
>NW_026667108.1:0-1374 GCF_009828535.3 Hylobates moloch | reverse complement strand
CCTCTGTGAAGTTGTCTCTGGTGTGGTCCTGCCAAATTGTACTCATTATGGCCTCCATCTCCACCTAAGTTATTGCAAAAGACATTATTTTGTTCCTTTTTATGAGTAAGTAATATTCCATGATGCATATATACCACACTTTATCCACTCATTGGTCAATGGACACTTAGGTGGGTTTCATATCTTTGCCATTGCAAATTGTGCTGCTATAAACATGCATGTGCATGTGTCTTTTTCACACAATGACTTATTTTCCTTTGGGTAGATGCCCAGGAGTGGAATTGCTGGATTGAATGGTAGTTCTACTTTTAGTTCTTTAAACATTTTTCATAGTCATCGTACTAATAATTTGCATTCCCTGTTTTTCATACTGTTTTTCATAGTCGTCGTACTAATAATTTGCATTCCCCCAGCAGTGTAACAATGTTCCCCTTTCACCACATCCATGCCCACATCTATTGTTTTTTGACTTTTTAATTATGGTACGGCTATATGTATTTTAATTACAGTATCAAGTATTTGGGGTCCACTCTCCGTCTCTGCTTCCCTCTGTCCCTTCCTTCTTCTCTTCCTCCTTCACTTTTTATTAGTCATTTACTTGTTTCCCATTTCCCTGAATGAAAGTGATTCATAAAATCGGCCTCTCCAGGAGATGCTGCTTTCACTTCCATTTACATAACATTTCCTTAGTGTGGTCCTAAATAGTTGTACAAGTCACATGCTGTGCCCTGTGGGGAGGGTATGAAATGAATAAGACTCCTCTGAGCCTGTAGAGATTTCTATTGTGTGGGTGGGGGTGAGTGGGACATAATTTTTTTTTTTTTTTTTTTTTGAGACAGAGTCCCACTCTGTTGCCCAGGCTGGAGTGCAGTGGTGCGATCTTGGCTCACTGCAACCTCTGCCTCCCGGGTTCAAGCAATTCTCCTGCCTCAGCCTCCAGAGTAGCTGGGGTTACAGGTGCGCACCACCACGCCCAGCTAATTTTTGTATTTTTAGTAGAGATGGGGTTTTATCATGTTGGTCAGGCTGGTCTCAAACTCCTGATCTCGTGATCCACCCGTCTCAGCCTCCCCCAGTGCTGGGATTACAGGTGTGAGCCACTGCGCCCAGCCGGGACATACATTTAAATAAGCATAACACAAGAATCCCCCTAGAAGGTGGGCTCCTGGGGGTAGGGTGCTTGCTTCTCTAGTTCACTGCCATAGTCCTAGCCGATCCCAGTGCCTGGAGCATAACAGCAGCTTCCCAAGGATTTGTGAGCTGCATTCCTAACTCAATGTACAAAGTGATAAAATCCTCAAAAGAAACTCAAGAGGAGCATGAAAAGAATGAGTACAATTTGGCAGGACCACACCAGAGACAACTTCACAGAGG
>NW_026667107.1:0-1374 GCF_009828535.3 Hylobates moloch | reverse complement strand
CCTCTGTGAAGTTGTCTCTGGTGTGGTCCTGCCAAATTGTACTCATTCTTTTCATGCTCCTCTTGAGTTTCTTTTGAGGATTTTATCACTTTGTACATTGAGTTAGGAATGCAGCTCACAAATCCTTGGGAAGCTGCTGTTATGCTCCAGGCACTGGGATCGGCTAGGACTATGGCAGTGAACTAGAGAAGCAAGCACCCTACCCCCAGGAGCCCACCTTCTAGGGGGATTCTTGTGTTATGCTTATTTAAATGTATGTCCCGGCTGGGCGCAGTGGCTCACACCTGTAATCCCAGCACTGGGGGAGGCTGAGACGGGTGGATCACGAGATCAGGAGTTTGAGACCAGCCTGACCAACATGATAAAACCCCATCTCTACTAAAAATACAAAAATTAGCTGGGCGTGGTGGTGCGCACCTGTAACCCCAGCTACTCTGGAGGCTGAGGCAGGAGAATTGCTTGAACCCGGGAGGCAGAGGTTGCAGTGAGCCAAGATCGCACCACTGCACTCCAGCCTGGGCAACAGAGTGGGACTCTGTCTCAAAAAAAAAAAAAAAAAAAAATTATGTCCCACTCACCCCCACCCACACAATAGAAATCTCTACAGGCTCAGAGGAGTCTTATTCATTTCATACCCTCCCCACAGGGCACAGCATGTGACTTGTACAACTATTTAGGACCACACTAAGGAAATGTTATGTAAATGGAAGTGAAAGCAGCATCTCCTGGAGAGGCCGATTTTATGAATCACTTTCATTCAGGGAAATGGGAAACAAGTAAATGACTAATAAAAAGTGAAGGAGGAAGAGAAGAAGGAAGGGACAGAGGGAAGCAGAGACGGAGAGTGGACCCCAAATACTTGATACTGTAATTAAAATACATATAGCCGTACCATAATTAAAAAGTCAAAAAACAATAGATGTGGGCATGGATGTGGTGAAAGGGGAACATTGTTACACTGCTGGGGGAATGCAAATTATTAGTACGACGACTATGAAAAACAGTATGAAAAACAGGGAATGCAAATTATTAGTACGATGACTATGAAAAATGTTTAAAGAACTAAAAGTAGAACTACCATTCAATCCAGCAATTCCACTCCTGGGCATCTACCCAAAGGAAAATAAGTCATTGTGTGAAAAAGACACATGCACATGCATGTTTATAGCAGCACAATTTGCAATGGCAAAGATATGAAACCCACCTAAGTGTCCATTGACCAATGAGTGGATAAAGTGTGGTATATATGCATCATGGAATATTACTTACTCATAAAAAGGAACAAAATAATGTCTTTTGCAATAACTTAGGTGGAGATGGAGGCCATAATGAGTACAATTTGGCAGGACCACACCAGAGACAACTTCACAGAGG
>NW_026667106.1:354-1374 GCF_009828535.3 Hylobates moloch | reverse complement strand
AGGCTGGGCACAGTGGCTCATGCCTGTAATCCCAACAATTTGGGGGGCCAATTTGGGCAGATCATCTGAGGTCAGGAGTTTGACACCAGCCTGTCCAACATGGTGAAACATTGTCTCTACTAAAAATACAAAATTAGCTGGGCCTGGTGGCACGTGTCTGTAGTCCCAGCTACTTGGGAGGTTGAGGCAGGATAATTGCTTGAACCTTGAGGCAGAAGTAGCAGTGAATCAAGATCACACCACTGCACTCCAGCCTGGGTGACAAAGCAAGATTCTGTCTCAGAGAAAAAAAAAAGATTTAGTGTTACTTATTTTTTGGCAATGCTTCCCATACAATATTATCAATTAAGTTTTAGCAAAGATGTCAAAAAGTTAAAAACATTTGACCAAAACAGAATGACAGTTTATTGTTTTTTATTTTATTATTTTTTGAGAGAGGGTCTCAGCCTGCTGCCCAGGCTGGAGTCCAGTAGTGCAATCATGGCTCACTGTAGCCTCAACCTCCCAGGCTCAGATGATCCTCCACTTTAGACTCCCAAGGAGCCAGGACTATGTGAACTTGCCATCACACCTAGCCAGTTTTTGTATTTTTAGTAGAGATGGGGTTTTGCCATTTTGCCCAGGCTGGACTTGAACTCCTGGATTCAAGTGATCCACCCACCTTGGCCTCCCAAAGTGCTGGAATTACAGACGTGAGCTGCTGTACACAGCCACATGTCATTTTTAAATAACAGTCATTCATTTAATTAGCATGACAACCAAAAGACATCAAAAGAAACAGTGAAGTTTACATGGATGTGAAAACGAAAACCCTCAGTTTTCACAAGTAATTAAAAAAAAAAGGCAACACATGGATTATCTTGATAAAACCTGAATCTTTATTACAGGCCAGTCATTCAAAGAGTAAAAGCTCTTGTGGTATAGTTGTGTCTTCTTATGGGAAGCTAATTTAAATCACTTGGAAGTCAAACGTGATGACAAGGAGACTTGAATTTAATTAGACATAGAAAGAGTGTGTCC
>NW_026667106.1:0-318 GCF_009828535.3 Hylobates moloch | reverse complement strand
GGAAGTTTCCAGGTTACATGAAGTAATTAAGACATATTTAAAAGCCAAGAATACAAAATTAGACCTGATGAAAAAGCTGAAGGAGTTATCATCCCAGCCAAGCAGAAAAGCTATGCTTTCTATTCCTTCTCAAGAAGGAACAGAAAACAATGATGTGATCTGTGAGTCATGTGTAATATGGAAGTACAGGAAAAGTTGAACTTCTGATATACAAATCTGAAAAGTTTTTGTAGTACCAGATTTCAGGATTAAAAGTCAATATTTATTACCTCTTATTAAGAGCAAATAAATACTTTGAGAAAACCTTGTTTTAACCAA
>NW_026667105.1:0-1374 GCF_009828535.3 Hylobates moloch | reverse complement strand
TTGTTCTCGTTGGTTTCAAAGAACATCTTTATTTCTGCCTTCATTTCGTTATGTACCCAGTAGTCATTCAGGAGCAGGTTGTTCAGTCTCCCTGTAGTTGAGCGGTTTTGAGGGAGTTTCTTAATCCTGAGTTCTAGTTTGATATTACTGTGGTCTGAGAGACAGTTTGTTATAATTTCTGTTCTTTTACATTTGCTGAGGAGAGCTTTACTTCCAACTATGTGGTCAATTTTGGAATAGGTGTGGTGTGGTGCTGAAAAAAATGTATATTCTGTTGATTTGGGGTGGAGAGTTCTGTAGATGTCTATTAGGTCCGCTTGGTGCACAGCTGAGTTCAATTCCTGGGTATCCTTGTTAACTTTCTGTCTCATTGATCTGTCTAATGTTGACAGTGGGGTGTTAAAGTCTCCCATTATTATTGTGTGGGAGTCTAAGTCTCTTTGTAGGTCACTCAGGACTTGCTTTATGAATCTGGGTGCTCCTGTATTGGGTGTATATATATTTAGGATAGTTAGCTCTTCTTGTTGAATTGATCCCTTTACCATTATGTAATGGCCTTCTTTGTCTGTTTTGGTCTTTGTTGGTTTAAAGTCTGTTTTATCAGAGACTAGGATTGCAACCCCTGCCTTTTTTCATTTTCCATTTGCTTGGTAGATCTTCCTCCATCCTTTTATTTTGAGCCTATGTGTGTCTCTGCACGTGAGATGGGTTTCCTGAATACAGCACACTGATGGATCTTGACTCTTTATCCAATTTGCCAGTCTGTGTCTTTTAATTGGAGCATTTAGTCCATTTACATTTAAAGTTAATATTGTTATATGTGAATTTGATCCTGTCATTATGATGTTAGCTGGTTATTTTGCTCGTTAGTTGGTGCAGTTTCTTCCTAGCCTCGATGGTCTTTACAATTTGGCATGATTTTGCAGTGGCTGGTACCAGTTGTTCCTTTCCATGTTTAGTGCTTCCTTCAGGAGCTCTTTCAGGGCAGGCCTGGTGGTGACAAAATCTCTCAGCATTTGCTTGTCTGTAAAGTATTTTATTTCTCCTTCACTTATGAAGCTTAGTTTGGCTGGATATGAAATTCTGGCTGAAAATTCTTGTCTTTAAGAATGTTGAATATTGGCCCCCACTCTCTTCTGGCTTGTAGAATTTCTGCCGAGAGATCAGCTGTTAGTCTAATGGGCTTCCCTTTGTGGGTAACCTGACCTTTCTCTCTGCCTGCTCTTAACATTTTTTCCTTCATTTCAACTTTGGTGAATCTGACAATTATGTGTCTTGAAGTTGCTCTTCTCAAGGAGTATCTTTGTGGTGTTCTCTGTATTTCCTGAATCTGAATGTTGGCCTGCCTTGCTAGATTGGGGAAGTTCTCCTGGA
>NW_026667104.1:0-1374 GCF_009828535.3 Hylobates moloch | reverse complement strand
CTGGAGTGCAGTGGTGCAATCTCGGCTCACCGCAACCTCCACCTCCCCAGTTCAAGCAATTCTCCCGCCTCAGCCTCCTGAGTAGCTGGGATTACAGGCACACGCCACCATGCCCGGCTAATTTTTGTGTTTTTTTTAGTAGAGACGGGGTTTCACCATGTTGGCCAGGCTGGTCTTGAACTCCTGACCTTGTGATCCACCTGCCTCGGCCTCCCAAAGTGCTGGGAATACAGGTGTGAGCCACTGTACCTGGCCGAGATTCTTTTTACTAAAAGAAAAAAGCAAATTTACCTTTGAATTGATGTCAGTTTTTCTAACTAGTGTGCTTTCACTGCTGTCTCCTTGAAAGCTTTAGACATTATGTATTGACCCTCTATTATGATAGAGGCTTCTGTCCAGGAGCAGGACACATGGGAGTCAACTAGTAGGAGAAAGAGAAGAAGCTGTTCTTTTCATTTTCTTCTTGGATGCACTCAGTACCCTTGCAGACTGAAGAAGCAGTAGAAAACAGAGGCAGGGAGGGCCCTGCAGGCCTGGCTAGCAAGCGGAGGGCAGTGGGGTACCAGTTCTCAGAATAGTGAACATGGTTCTTGAAAGTGGATTAGTTCATTCGCTCAGCATGTGCGTAGCTGGATAGGGAGTCTCTTGGGAGATTTTAACTAGGACTTGTTTCTTCTACTTTTATTCGCTCTCCCCCTACTCCCTCCCTGCCCACCTTGGGTAGAAATAGCTTTTATTCAAGTGCAATAAAAGAGTTTGTTGGGGAAGACTCATGGGGTGTCATCTTGTAGAATGAGCACTGGGTGAGGAACCAAGAGACACCATCCCAGTCCCATTTACTGCCGTCCCTAGCTCTGGAACCTCAGGCAGGTGCTCAGCCTTGGTTCCTTAGAGCCTCTGTGACTCTGTTCCTGCCAGGAATTTCAGAGGTGCTGTTAGCTGTGGCTTGTTTTATTTCAAACGTGTGCAGGCTTTTTACTGGCTTCCCATTCTTTGAAGTCAGTTATATCTCTTTTTACTTTGCTTGTGCATTTGAGAGCTAGAAAGGCAAACATTCAGCTGTGATTTTTCTGGAACCCATTTAATGGAGATTCTTTCCCTCTCATGAGAAAGACCAGGTGACTAGTTAATAGAGAAGCTTTTATTTCAAAATTATTATATTTTCTTAATATATTTCTATCAAATGGGAATATCTGTGTTTTCTGTGATAATTTAATACAAGTTATTGAGAGAGATAAAGAAGACAGTTACAGCTCCCATATTCTTGTGCCCTGCTCAAAAGAAAAACTATGAATAACATGTATGGGCTGGGCACAGTGGGATTACAGGCATGTGCCACCACACCCAGCTAATGGGATTTTTTTTTTTTTTTTT
>NW_026667103.1:0-1375 GCF_009828535.3 Hylobates moloch | reverse complement strand
CCTATAAAATCAGAGTGTATATAAATGCATAGAGTATCTCTATTAACTGGTAACTGTTACAAAGTTCAAAGTTAATGCAGGCAAGACCTTTCTTTTTTAATGCTAAAACTCCAAGGAACTGCACAACATTTGAGGATTTCCAACACCTGCCAGTCTACTTTTGAACCTACGGATTTTAGGAAATGAGGCTCTTGAGAAATCAAGCATTAATATTCCTAGCTACAGTTGTTTGGGACATAATTAGAATGATCCATTCTTTGAAAGTCTGTAAAATTTGCTCATACAACCATCTGGGCCTAGTCCTTCCTTTGTGAAAGATTTTATTTTACTAGAGATTTTATATTCTTCATGTTATAGTACTTCTTAGGTTTTCTATTTCTTCTTGATTCTTGAGTCAATTTTGGTACCACTTAATACCTCACAGGGTTCTTGGGCTCAGAACACATCAGTCAAAAAAGAGAGAAGAAAGGAAGGCAGGAAGGAGGGAGGAAGAAAGGAAGGAAGGAGGGAAAGAAGGAAGGAAGGGGATGAAGAAGGAAAGAGAAGGAAGGAAAGAATGAGAGAAGGAAGGAAAGAATGAGAGAAGGAAGGATGGAGGGAGAGGAAGATGGAAAGAAGGAAATGAGAGAGAGAGAAAGAAGACAGGAAGGAAGGAATGAGAGAGAGAAAGAGGGAAAGAGAAGGAAAGAAACAAGGAAGCAGGGAGGGAGAGTAAGAGGAAGGGGGGAGAGAAAAGGAAGGAAGGAGAATGGGAGGGAAGGGAGAGGGAGAGGGACGGAGGGAAGGAAGGGAGAGAGGGAGGGAAAGAAAGAAAGAGAGGAAGGTGAAAGGTGGGGACGGGAAGGGAAGAGGAGCCAGTCACAGGCTACAGGCTGCTTGTGCACTATTTCACTTGACCCAGGTAGTTCTGCCTTTTAAATATTCCACCTTCTGCCATGAGTTACACTGTTCAGTATTCATTCCTCAGAGCATTCAAGGGTCTATGTGTGCCCTGCCATGATGGAGCATGGCTTCAGCTCTCAAACACAACTCTGAGCCAAAATATTCATGACTGGTCCCTCCCATATACTCATCAGTCCCCCATGCTATGGTCTTCACGTGTCCCCCAGAGCACAGGTGTTGGAAACTTAATCCTCTATGTGACAGTGTGGAGAGGCGGGGCCTAATAAGAGTGATTAGGTTATGAGATTCTGCCCCATACATGGATTAATGTCATTATCTTAGGAGTAGCTTAGTTATCTTGGGGGTGGGTTAGTTATCTTGGAAGTGGGCTTGTATTAAAAGCAAGTTCAGCCCGTTTTGCTCTGTTACTTTCTCAAACTCTTGCTCTTCTGCCTTCAGCCATGAGATGACACAGCAAGAAGGCCCTCGCCAG
>NW_026667102.1:0-1375 GCF_009828535.3 Hylobates moloch | reverse complement strand
TTTTTTTTTTTTATACTTTAAGTTTTAGGATACATGTGCACAATGTGCAGGTTTGTTACATATGTATCCATGTGCCATGTTGGTTTGCTGCACCCATTAACTCGTCATTTAGCATTAGGTATATCTCCTAATGCTGTCCCTCCCCCCTCCCCCCACCCCACAACCGTCCCCGGAGTGTGATGTTCCCCTTCCTGTGTCCATGTGTTCTCATTGTTCAATTCCCACCTATGAGTGAGAACATGCGGTGTTTGGTTTTTTGTCCTTGCGATAGTTTACTGAGAATGATGGTTTCCAGTTTCATCCATGTCCCTACAAAGGACATGAACTCATCATTTTTTATGGCTGCATAGTATTCCATGGTGTATATGTGCCACATTTTCTTAATCCAGTCTATCACTGTTGGACATTTGGGTTGGTTCCAACTCTTTGCTATTGTGAATAGTGCTGCAATAAGCATACGTGTGCATGTGTCTTTATAGCAGCATGATTTATAGTCCTTTGGGTATATACCCAGTAATGGGATGGCTGGGTCAAATGGTATTTCTAGTTCTAGATCCCTGAGGAATTGCCACACTGACTTCCACAATGGTTGAACTAGTTGACAGTCCCACCAACAGTGTAAAAGTGTTCCTATTTCTCCACATCCCCTCCAGCACCTGTTGTTTCCTGACTTTTTAATGATGGCCATTCTAACTGGTGTGAGATGGTATCTCATTGTGGTTTTGATTTGCATTTCTCTGATGGCCAGTGATGATGAGCATTTTTTCATGTGTTTTTTGGCTGCATAAATGTCTTCTTTTGAGAAGTGTCTGTTCATATCCTTCACCCACTTTTTGATGGGGTTGTTTGTATTTTTCTTGTAAATTTGTTTGAGTTCATTGTAGATTCTGGATATTAGCCCTTTGTCAGATGAGTAGATTGCAGATGAGTAGATGAGGCTTTGTCAGATGAGTAGATGAGTAGATTAAGAATAGGGTACAAGGGAATTGTATCAAGGACTGTATGAACAGCATTTTAAAACCATCCCTTTCTATGGGATACTTCTTGTATTCTATGACTACAAGAAGCTCTCAGTGGCTGGGCGTGGTGGCTCACACCTATAACCCCAGCACTTTGGGAGGCCAAAGCAGGGCAGATTGCCTGAGGTCGAGAGTTTGAGACCAGCATGGCCAGCATGGTGAAACCCTTACTAAAAATACAAAAATTAGCCGGGCATGGTGCCAGGCACCTGTAATCCCAGCTACTCGGGAAATTGAGGCAGGAGAATCGCTTGAACCTGGGAAGTGGAGGTTGTGGTGAGCTGAGATCGCGCCATTGCACTCCAGCCTGGACAACAGAGCGAGACTCCGTCTCAAAAAAAAAAAAAAAAAAAAAA
>NW_026667101.1:0-1375 GCF_009828535.3 Hylobates moloch | reverse complement strand
CGATTCCTTTCCATTCTTTTCCACTAGAATACACTTCATTCCATGCCCCTCCACTCCAATCCATTACATTCAATTCATGTCCACTCTTCTCCACTCCACTCCTCTCCACTACGTTGCATTCCATTACTTCCCATTCGCCTCCATTTGTGTCCACTCCGTTCCAATCCGTTACATTCCATTTCACTCCAGTCCACTCCACTTCCTTCCTTTCTTCTCCATTCCTCTCCAATGTACTCCACTGCACTTTTTCCCATTTCATTCCCTTCCCTTGCCTTCCATTCCATTCCATTTCACTCCACTCCACTCCCTTCCTTTCTCCTCTGTTGCACTCCACTGCACTCCAATACACTTTTCTCCATTCCAATCCATTCCATTCTATATCATTCCCCTCCATGCAACTCCACTCCAATCCACTGCATTTCATTCCATTCCATTACATTTCATTCCATCTGAATCCCATCTATTCCCCTCCATTCCAATCCACTCCATTCCACTCCATTCCATTACTTCCGATTCCACTCCACTCCACCGCCCTCCTCTGCATTCCATTCATTTCCATACACCGTACTCCACTCCACTCCACTCCATTCCATTCCTTCCATTCCATTCCATTCCATTCCATTCCATTCCATTGTTGTCCACTAGAATCCACTCCACTACACTTCAATCCATTCCATTCCATTCCATTCCTTTCCATTCCATTCTTTTCCACTAGAATCCACTCCACTCCACTTCAATCCATTCCATTCCATTCCGTTCCATTCCATTCTTGTCCACTAGAATCCACTCCACTACACTTCATTCCATTCCATTCCATTCCGTTCCATTCTATTCTTGTCCACTATAATCCACTCCACTACACTTCAATCCATTCCATTCCATTCCGTTCCATTCCATTCTTGTCCACTAGAATCCACTCCACTACACTTCAATCCATTCCATTCCATTCCATTCAATTCAAGTGCACTCTTCTCCACTCCACTCCTCTACAATTCACTGTATTCCATACTTTCCAATAAGCCTGCATTCCAGTCAACTCCATTCTGTTCTATTCCGTTCTATTGTATTCCATTCTATTCAATTCCATTCCATTCCACCCTATAACACTGCATTCCACTCCCTTCCTTTCTTCTCCATTCCACTCCACTACACTCCACTGCACTTTTTTCCATTCCATTCCATTCCAATCCACTCCATTCCATTCCTTTCCATTCCATTCCATTCCACTGCACTCCACTCTCTTCCTTTCTTCTCCATTCCACTCCACTCCATTCCATGGCACTTTTTTCCATTCCATTGCATTCCATTCCTTTCCATTCCTTTCCATTCCATTCCATGCCATTCCTTTCCATTCCATTCCATTCTTTTTCCCTAG
>NW_026667100.1:0-1375 GCF_009828535.3 Hylobates moloch | reverse complement strand
TAAAAGCTAGCAGAATCTAATAAATGATGAAGATAGCAGTGGAAAGAGGGACTGTTAAAGAGGGACAACTAAAAGCTAGCAGAATCTAATAAATGATGAAGATAGCAGTGGAAAGAGGGACTACTAAAAGAGGGACAACTAAAAGCTAGCAGAATCTAATAAATGATGAAGATAGCAGTGGAAAGAGGGACTCTTAAAGAGGGACAATTAAAAGCTAGCAGAATCTAATAAATGATGAAGATAGCAGTGGAAAGAGGGACTCTTAAAGAGGGACAACTAAAAGCTAGCAGAATCTAATAAATGATGAAGATAGCAGTGGAAAGAGGGACTCTTAAAGAGGGACAACTAAAAGCTAGCAGAATCTAATAAATGATGAAGATAGCAGTGGAAAGAGGGACTACTAAAAGAGGGACAACTAAAAGCTAGCAGAATCTAATAAATGATGAAGATAGCAGTGGAAAGAGGGACTGTTAAAGAGGGACAACTAAAAGCTAGCAGAATCTAATAAATGATGAAGATAGCAGTGGAAAGAGGGACTACTTAAAGAGGGACAACTAAAAGCTAGCAGAATCTAATAAATGATGAAGATAGCAGTGGAAAGAGGGACTACTTAAAGAGGGACAACTAAAAGCTAGCAGAATCTAATAAATGATGAAGATAGCAGTGGAAAGAGGGACTACTAAAAGAGGGACAACTAAAAGCTAGCAGAATCTAATAAATGATGAAGATAGCAGTGGAAAGAGGGACTCTTAAAGAGGGACAATTAAAAGCTAGCAGAATCTAATAAATGATGAAGATAGCAGTGGAAAGAGGGACTACTAAAAGAGGGACAACTAAAAGCTAGCAGAATCTAATAAATGATGAAGATAGCAGTGGAAAGAGGGACTACTAAAAGAGGGACAACTAAAAGCTAGCAGAATCTAATAAATGATGAAGATAGCAGTGGAAAGAGGGACTACTTAAAGAGGGACAACTAAAAGCTAGCAGAATCTAACAAATGATGAAGATAGCAGTGGAAAGAGGGACTACTAAAAGAGGGACAACTAAAAGCTAGCAGAATCTAATAAATGATGAAGATAGCAGTGGAAAGAGGGACTACTAAAAGAGGGACAACTAAAAGCTAGCAGAATCTAATAAATGATGAAGATAGCAGTGGAAAGAGGGACTACTCAAAGAGGGACAACTAAAAGCTAGCAGAATCTAATAAATGATGAAGATAGCAGTGGAAAGAGGGACTCTTAAAGAGGGACAACTAAAAGCTAGCAGAATCTAATAAATGATGAAGATAGCAGTGGAAAGAGGGACTCTTAAAGAGGGACAATTAAAAGCTAGCAGAATCTAATAAATGATGAAGATAGCAGTGGAAAGAGGGACT
>NW_026667099.1:0-1376 GCF_009828535.3 Hylobates moloch | reverse complement strand
GGGGGAGGGGGAAAAGAAGGAGGTGGAGGAAGGGTGAGAGAGAAGGGTAGGAGAGGAGAATGGGGAGGGGGAAGAGAGGAGGAGGGAGGAAGGAGGGGGAGAGAAAGAGGAAGAAGAGGGAGGGGGAGGACAGAGGGAGCTGAGAAGGAGCCGCGGTCCTGTGCCCACCCTAGGCAGTGCAGGCTGCAGGCCACCCTTTGCTGTTGGTCACAGGGAACAGCCTTGGCATGGTGTGGGGGCACATGGGGCACGTTCACCAGGCAGCGTCACTGGGGTCATTGTGGCAGCTGGGCCACAGGCTGGAGGAGGGCAAGGCCGCCTGCACACACTCATTCCTGGTGCCTCCTGGTAGGGAGACAGGGCTGGGTCTCGGAGCCTGTGGAGGACATGCGGGCAGGAGGGCTTTGTGGGACAGTGTCCAGACCATGCCAAGTCCTGCACTGACCTCCCCTGGTGAGGGGACACGTCCTTGCCAGCTGAAGGTGCTGAGGGTCCCCTGCAGTGTGACAGAGGCTCAGGCCTTGATCAGGCCTTGCTGACCACATGCCTGGAGGCCAACAGCCGGCCCACGGGGCTTCCCAAGGGTCTTCCCTTTGGGAGTGAAATGAAGCACTCTTCTTGCTTGTCCCTGTGCCCCCCACCCTGCCTTACAGGGTCCCCAATGGGTGCAGCCGGCATCCCTGCGCAGCATCAGCTGAGGCTGAGGGGTGGCCCTTCCTCTTAGCTTAGCCATCAGGGACAGTTTCCATAGTCATCTGTAAGTTTTTCTCTTTAAAGAAAAGTAGCTCACTTTTCAGTTGCCCAGAGTAACTGCATTTGTAAAGATGTATTCAGACTTCGCTGGAGGTTTCTTGTCCTCTGGCCTTGTCGGAAGGCAGGTGGGGGGACAGGTGTCCAGCCTCGGGGGGCTCCGCACGGCAGGGGCCGGTGCAGGTCTCAGCTTCCCGGGGCTCCCTGGGAGAACGAGGTGTGACCCAGAGGCTCCGGCCCTTGGTGACGTGACCTTTTCTCTTTTGATTGTAGTGCCTTTGACTTGGTGAATATCCATCTTTTCCATGATGCTTCCAATCTGGTCGCCTGGGAAACAAGCCCTTCCGTGTACTCGGGAATCCGGCACAAGGCACTGGGCTACGTGCTGGACAGGTAGGTGTGGGTGGGCAGGTCGGTGTGGATGGAGAGGTAGGTATGGATGGCAGGTAGGTGTGGGTGGGCAGGCAGGTGTGAGTGGGCAGGTAGGTGTGCTGGGCAGGTATAGGTGTGGGTGGAGAGGTAGGTGTGGGCGGGCAGGTAGGTGGGGTGGGCAGGTCAGTGTGAGTGGAGAGGTAGGTGTGGGCCGGCAGGTAGGTGTGCTGGGCAGGCAGGTGTGAGTGGGCAGG
>NW_026667098.1:0-1376 GCF_009828535.3 Hylobates moloch | reverse complement strand
TCCTACCAGGCCCCATCTTCAACGTTTGTGATATGGTTGGCTCTGTGACCCCACCCAAATCTCACCTTGAATTGTAATCCCCATAGTCCTCACAAGTCAAGGGTGGGACCAGGTAAGGATAATTGAATTGTGGGGGTGGTTTCCCCCATGCTGTTCGCATGGTCATGAGTGAGTCTCACAAGATCTAATGGTTTTATAAGCTTCTGGCATTTCCACTACTAGCACTCATTGTCTCTCTTGCTGTCCTGTGAAGAGATGCCTTCTGTTATGATTGTAAGTTTCCTGAGGTCTCCCCAGCTCTGCAGAACTGAGTCAATTAAACCTCTTTTCTTTTTTTTAGACAAAGTTTCACTCTTGTTGCCCAGGCTGCAGTGCAATGGCACAATCTCGGCTCACTGCAACCTCTGCCTCCCAGGTACAAGCTATTCTCCTGCCTCAGCATCCTGGGTAGCTGGGATTACAGGAGCCTGCCACTATGCCCAGCTAATTTTTTTTTTCTTTTTTTGTGTATTTTTAGTAGAGACGGGTTTTCGCCATGTTGGCCAGGCTAGTCTCAAACTTCTGACCTCAGGTGATCCGCCCACCTCAGCCTCCCAAAATGCTGGGATTACAGGCATGAGCCACTGCACCTGGCCATTAAACCTCTTTTCTTTATAAATTATCTAGTATCAGGTATTTCTTTACAGCAGTGTGAGAATGGACTTATACAATTTGCGATTACAATTTGACATGAGATTTGGGATAGACCAGAAGCAGAAAGATATGGCCTGGCTCTTTGTCCCCATCCAAATCTCACCTTGAGTTTTGAACCCCATGGTCCCCATGTGTCAAGAGTGGGACCAGGTGGAGGTAATTGAATCATGGGATGGTTTCCCCTGTGCCAATTTCATGATAATGGGTGAGTCTCACAAGATCTGATGGTTTTGTAAGCCTCTGGCATTTCTGCTGCTAGCACTCATTCTCTCTCCTGCTGTCCTGTGAAAAAGTGTCTTCTGTTACGATTGTAAGTTTCCTGAGGCCTCCCAAGCTGTACAGAACTGTGAGTCAATTAAACCTCTTTTCTTTATAAATTACCTAGTATCAGGTATTTCTTCATAATAGTGTGAGAACGGACTAATACAATTCACGATTAAAATTTGACTTAAGATTTGGGCAAGGACACAGACCCAAACCATATAATACCTTTATTGGGTTGTTTGATTTTTTTGACTACTTATTTGATTTCTTTTCTCTCTGATTTTACCACTACTGCTTTGTGAGTCATAAAAATATTTGCTGCTTCTTAATAGTTAACTTCACCCCAAACCATAAAATGACCTTGATCACTCGAACACTGTATATCTCCTCTGACATACATACGATTTTACCTAGCATTT
>NW_026667097.1:0-1376 GCF_009828535.3 Hylobates moloch | reverse complement strand
ATGTTAGTGATGGTGATGATGGTGGTGGTGGTGATGGGTAATAATAGGGATGATGATGATGGTGATAGGATGATGGTGATGAAGATGATAATGGTGATGATGATGATGTGATGATAATGATAGTGATGATGATGATGGTGATGGTGATGATGATGGTGGTGGTGGTGATGTTAGTGATGATGATGGCGGTGGTGGTGATGGGATGGTGATGGTGGTGGAGTGATAATGATAGTGGTGATGATAGTGGATGGTAGTGATGATAGTGGATGGTGGTGGTGGTGATGATGGTAATGGTGATGATGGTGGTGATGATGATGGTGGTGGTGGTGATAATGTTAGTGATGATGGTGGTGGTGGTGGTGATAATGTTAGTGATGATGATGGTGGTGGTGATGTTAGTGATGGTGATGATGGTGGTGGTGGTGATGGGTAATAATAGGGATGATGATGATGGTGATAGGATGATGGTGATGAAGATGATAATGGTGATGATGATGATGGGATGATAATGATAGTGATGATGATGATGGTGATGGTGATGATGATGGTGGTGGTGGTGATGTTAGTGATGATGATGGCGGTGGTGGTGATGGGATGGTGATGGTGGTGGAGTGATAATGATAGTGGTGATGATAGTGGAGGGTAGTGATGATAGTGGATGGTGGTGGTGGTGATGATGGTAATGGTGATGTTAGTGATGGTGATGATGGTGGTGGTGGTGATGGGTAATAATAGGGATGATGATGATGGTGATAGGATGATGGTGATGAAGATGATAATGGTGATGATGATGATGTGATGATAATGATAGTGATGATGATGATGGTGATGGTGATGATGATGGTGGTGGTGGTGATGTTAGTGATGATGATGGCGGTGGTGGTGATGGGATGGTGATGGTGGTGGAGTGATAATGATAGTGGTGATGATAGTGGATGGTAGTGATGATAGTGGATGGTGGTGGTGGTGATGATGGTAATGGTGATGATGGTGGTGATGATGATGGTGGTGGTGGTGATAATGTTAGTGATGATGGTGGTGGTGGTGGTGATAATGTTAGTGATGATGATGGTGGTGGTGATGTTAGTGATGGTGATGATGGTGGTGGTGGTGATGGGTAATAATAGGGATGATGATGATGGTGATAGGATGATGGTGATGAAGATGATAATGGTGATGATGATGATGGGATGATAATGATAGTGATGATGATGATGGTGATGGTGATGATGATGGTGGTGGTGGTGATGTTAGTGATGATGATGGCGGTGGTGGTGATGGGATGGTGATGGTGGTGGAGTGATAATGATAGTGGTGATGATAGTGGAGGGTAGTGATGATAGTGGATGGTGGTGGTGGTGATGATGGTAATGGTG
>NW_026667096.1:0-1376 GCF_009828535.3 Hylobates moloch | reverse complement strand
CCTTTAGAAGTACCATTTCATGTGAAGGCTACAATGCCCCATTTTACAGGTGGGGAAACAAAGGCCTTGAGGGCTAGGGAAGAGGGCAGCCTCCCCAGGTGGGGCAACGCACCAGCTCCTCGCAGCCACTGTGTGGCTCGGTCCGCTGCTCGTAGAGGGCTTCCCACCCTGCCTCCAGCATCCTCTCCAGCTCCCGCAGCCTCTCCAGCTCCCGCAAAGTCTCCTGCTGCCACCGCCTCTCAGCCTGCTCCCGAAGTCTGTCCTGTTCCAGCAGCTCCTCCACCTCATCCACCAGCCTCTCCTGCTCCTCCTGCCACCTCTCCTGCTCCTCCAGCCGCCTCTCCTGTTCTAACAGCTTCTCCACCACTTCCAGCAGCCTCTCCTGCCCTGGCAGCTTCTGGTGACACAGCCTCTCCTCCAGTTCACGAATCTTTTCAGCTTGTTCATTTATCCTCTCCTCCTGTCTCATGTTGACGAGACTCAACAAATGATTGTTTTCCACCTCGGCCTGCAGCTGTCTTCCCATACTCTCCAGCTCCTTCCTGAGGTGGTTGGTCTCCTCTTGTAGCTGCTCCACCTCAGAAATGGGGTGAGAAAAACTCAGGGGTTGTAAGATCAACTGCCGCTCTTGCAGCAGTAATGACAGTTCCTACGGGGGCTGTGACATCACTACATTCCACTCCTCCCAGGGGAGGGGACCACATCAGTGCGATGCCCAAGTAACCGCTCCACGATGGGGGAGGGAAACACAGGGTTTTGACCCAGGTCCTGGGAGACGCCAGCCCAAGAAGCCCAGGGAGGTCGAGCTTGGGGCAGCAGGAGGGGAGGGCAGAGTCTGCAGTAGGGAGCCCCAGGAGTCACCAGCCCAAAGTCACCCATGGATGACTGGCGAGGGCGGGGCCTGGGGCTGGGGGACCCAGGTCCTGGGAGACGCAAGCTCAAAGAGCCCAGGGAGGTTGGGCTTGGGGCAGCAGGAGGTGAGGGCTGAGTATGGAGCAGGGAGCCCCAGGAGTCACCCGCCCAAAGTCACCCTGGGGTGACTGGCAAGGGCAGGGACTGGGCTCCTTGCTGAAGGGGTGGGGCTGACTGACAAGACTTTTGGTCGGGGGAGCCCAGAGGCGCTGGGGTTGGGGGGCCCAGTCTGGTATGCCTCAGGACTGGTATGGACTCTGGCACCGGTCTTGTCATCAGAGGGCGTCTGTGGCTGGATTGGGGGCCATGACCTGGTGTGTTTTACCTTTTTCTTGGCTGCGGCCAATTTCCCCTGTTGTATTTTTTCTGACATCACGGGATGTGGAGGGAGGCGGGGTTGGGGCCACCTCAGCGAAATCCCAGTGAGCACTGCTGAATGCCTCCAGTCACCTACCAGGCAGCTG
>NW_026667095.1:0-1376 GCF_009828535.3 Hylobates moloch | reverse complement strand
AGTCACAATTTGTTAGGGCATTAAAATATAAATTTAATAGGAAGCTATGAAAATTATCTGCACTTGCTATGTAAATGATTGAGTTTGGGGTAACTATCTGAAGGCCATGAGCTTGAAAAATATATGCTACTTAATTTCATAAGACATTTACTTACAAATATTTGCCATTTTTGCTCTCATTATATGAAAATATTTTCTTGCGAAGAGCATTTCTATGAAAAAAATAGAAATGTTGCCAATTTTTGTTATTAAAATAATAAAATTGCTTAGTTTGTTATTCTTAACCAAATGCTCCTACAGATAGCACATAGCACTCATGCTTTGATTGTTTTTTTTTTTCACCTTAGGTCAATTTCCCTTAATTTTATTCATCAAATTGTATTTACTCTAGATATTGCAGTTGTCATGTACCCTATGGATTTGTACTTTGTTAGAAATATGAATTATCAGGCCAGGTGCGGCGGCTCATGCCAATAATCCCAGCACTTTGGGAGGCTGAGGCGGGTGGATCGCCTGAGGTCAGGAGTTCGAGACCAGCCTGGCCAACGTGGTGAAACCCCATCTCTACTAAAAATACCAAAACTTAGCTGGACATGGTGGCACTTGCCTGTAATCCCAGCTACTCAGGAGACTGAGGCAGGAGAATCACTTGAGTCTGGGAGATGGAGGTTCTGGTCAGCTGAGATCGTGTCATTGCACTCCAGCCCGGGCAACAAGAGTGAAACTCCAACTTAAAAAGAAAAAGAAGAAAGTATTCTTGGCCAAAACTCAGAAATATTAAATAAAAATCTGGATTTTGAATACTACGTTGAGGTAACTTATATGCACATTAATGATTGATAAGTGTTGTAATTCTATTCTTAAAGGCGGAAAAGTTTATATGAGTATATTCATTTGTCAAAAAGGTACAGTTCAGGTTTACCTTGCAATGAATATACATTTTGTCCAAAAAGCCTAAAAAATAGGCTGGGCGTGGTGGCTCACGCTTGTAATCCCAGCACTTTGGGAGGCTGAGGTGGGCGGATCACGATGTCAGGAGATTGAGACCACGGTGAAACCCCATCTCTACTAAAAATATAAAAAATTAGCTGGGCGTGGTGGCAGGTGCCTGAAATCCCAGCTACTCAGAGAGGCTGAGGCAGGAGAATGGCATGAACCTGGGAGGCGGAGCTTGCAGTGAACTGAGATCGTGCCAATGCACTCCAGCACTCCAGCCTGGGTGACAGAGTGAGACTCCGTCTCAAAAAATAAAAAAAATTAAAAAAATGAAATTTGGGGGGAATGGCTGGAAGTATAGATGAAACAAAAATGACACATGACTAGTAGCTATTAAAGCTGGGTGACAGGTCTGTTATACTTTTTTGTATTTTGTGTAT
>NW_026667094.1:0-1376 GCF_009828535.3 Hylobates moloch | reverse complement strand
TGTGAATTCAACTAACAGAGTTGAAGCTTACTTTTGATTGATCAGTTCTGATACACTGTTTCTGTTGAAACTGCAAGCGGAAATTCGGAACACTAAGGGGCCTACTGTGGAAAAAGCAATATCTTCAAAAAATCTACACAGAAGTATTCTGTGAAACTTCTTTCTGTTCTGTGCATTGAAGTAACAGAGTTGAAGCTTACTTTTGCTAGAGCAGTTCTGAAACACTCTTTCTGTAGAAAGTGCAAGTGGGCAATCTGAGCGCTGAAGGGCTTATAGTGGAAAAAGTAATGTCTTCAAATAAAGACTACACAGAAGCATTCCGTGAAACTTCTTTCTGTTCTGTGCATTCAACTAACAGAGTTGAAGCTTACTTTTGATTGAGCACTTCTGAAACACTCTTTCTGTGGTAACTGCAAGGGAACATTCTGAGCGCTAAGTGACCTATAGTGGAAAAAGGAATATCTTCAAATAAAAAGTGCACAGAAGCATTCTGTGAAACTTCTTTCTGTTCTGTGCATTGAACTAACAGAGTTGAAGCTTACTTTTTATAGAGCAGTTCTGAAACACACTTTCTGTAGAAACTGCAAGTGGACATACTGAGCGATAAAGGGCTTATAGTGGAAAAAGGAATGTCTTCAAATAAAAAGTACACAGAAGCATGGTGTGAAACTTCTTTCTGTTCTGTGCATTCAACCAACAGAGTTGAAGATTACTTTTGATAGAGCAGTAAAGAAAAACTCTTTCTGTAGAAACTGCTAGGGGACAATCTGAGCGCGAGGTGGAGTACAGTGGAAAAAGTATATCTACAAATAACCACACAGAAGCATTCTGTGAAACTTCTTTCTGTTCTGTGCATTCAACTAACAGAGTTGAAGTATACTTTTGATAGAGCAGTAATGAAACACTCTTTCTGTAGGAAATGCAAGGGGACATTCGGAGCGCTGAGGGACTATAGTGGAAAAAGTTATATCTTCAAATAAAAACTAAACAGAAGCATTCTGTGAAACTTTTTTCTGTTCTCTGCATTCAACTAACAGAGTTGAAGCTTACTTTTGATTGAGCAGTTCTGAAACACTGTTTGTGGATAAACTGCAAGTGGAGCTTCTTAGCGCTAAAAGTCTTATTGTGGAAAAAGGAATGTCTTCAAATAAAAACTACACAGAAGTATTCTGTGAAACTTCTTCCTGTTCTGTGGATTCAACTAACAGAGCTGAAGATTACTTTTGATTGAGCAGTTCTGAAACACCCTTTCTGTAGAAACTGCAAGGGGATATACGGAGGAATATGGGGCCTATAGTGGAAAAAGGAATATCTTCAAATAAAAACTACACGGAAGCATTCTGTGTAACTTCTTACTGTTCTGTGCATTCAACTAA
>NW_026667093.1:492-1376 GCF_009828535.3 Hylobates moloch | reverse complement strand
AGTCTCTAATGGAAAAAGGAATATCTTCAAATAAAAAGTACACAGAAGCGTTCTGCCAAAATTCCTGTTGTTCCGTGCATTCAACGAACAGAGTTGAAACTTAGTTTTGATTGAGAAGTTCTGAAACTCTGTTTTTGTAGAAACTGCAAGCGGACATTCGGAGCACTAAGCGTCCTAGATTGAAATAAGGAATATCTTCAAATAAAAACTACACAGAAGCATTCTGCCAAACTTCCTTCTGTTCTGTGCATTCAACTAGCAGAGTTGAAACTTACTTTTGATTGAGGAGTTTGGAAACACACTTTCCGTAAGAAACTGGAAGCGGAAATTCTGAGCTCCAAGGAGTCTATAATGGAAAAAGGAATATCTTCAAATTAAAACTACACAGAAGCATTCTGCCAAACTTCTTTCTGTTCTCTGCATGCAACTAAGAGAGTTGAACTTTACTTTTGATTGAGAAGTTCTGAAACTCTCTTTCTGTGGGAACTGCAAGCGGAAAGTCGGAGCGCTAAGGGGCCTGTAGTGGCAAAGAATATCTTCAAATAAAAACTACACAGAAGCATTCTGCCAAACTTCTTTCTCTTCAGTGCATTCAGATAGCCGAGTTGAACCTTACTTTTGATAGAGAGGTACTGAAACTCCCTTTCTGTATAAACTGCAAGCGGATATTCAGAGCCCTAAAGGGCCTACAGTGGAAAAAGGAATATCTTGAAATAAAAACTACACAGAAGCATTCTGCCAAACTTCTTTCTGTTCTGTTCATTAAACTAGCAGTGTTTAACCTTACTTTTGATTGAGGAGTTTTCTAGCACACTTTCTTTAGATACTGGAAAGGGAAATTCGGAGCTCCAAGGAGTCTCTAATGGAAAAAGGAATATCTTCAA
>NW_026667093.1:0-392 GCF_009828535.3 Hylobates moloch | reverse complement strand
TCAAATTAAAACTACACAGAAGCATTCTGCCAAACTTCTTTCTGTTCTCTGCATGCAACTAACAGAGTTGAAATTTACTTTTGATTGAGAAGTTCTGAAACTCTCTTTCTGTGGGAACTGCAAGCGGAAATTCGGAGCGCTAAGGGGCCTGTAGTGGCAAAGAATATCTTCAAATAAAAACTACACAGAAGCATTTTGTCAAACTTCTTTCTGTTCTGTGCAGTCCACTAAGAGACTTGAACCTCACTTTTGATTGAGGAGTTTTGAAACACACTTTCTGTAGAAACTGGAAGCGGACATTCGCAGCGCTAATGGGCCTATAGTGGAAAAAGGAATATATTCAAATAAAAACTACACAGAAGCATTCTGCCAAACTTCTTTCGGTTCTGTGC
>NW_026667092.1:0-1376 GCF_009828535.3 Hylobates moloch | reverse complement strand
TCATTTTTTATGGCTGCATAGTATTCCATGGTGTATATGGGCCACATGTTCTTTTTTCCTTTGTGGGGTCATATTTTTTTATTATTATACTTTAGGTTTTAGGGTACATGTGCACAATGTGCAGGTTTGTTACATATGTATCCATATGCCATGTTGATTTCCTGCACCCATTAACTCATCACTTAGTATTAGGTATATCTCCTAATGCTGTCCCTCCCCACTCCCCCAACCCCACAACAGTAACCGGAGTGTGATGTTCCCCTTCCTGTATCCATGAGTTCTCATTGTTCAATTCCCACCTATGAGTGAGAACATGCGGTGTTTGGGTTTTTGTCCTTGCGATAGTTTACTGAGAATGATGTTTTCCAGTTTCATCCATGTCCCTACAAAACATATGAACTCATCATTTTTTATGGCTGCATAGTATTCCATGTTGTGTGTGTTCCACATTTTCTTAATCCAGTCTATCATGGTTGGACATTTGGGTTGGTTACAAGTCTTTGCTATTGTGAATAGTGCCGCAATAAACATACGTGTGCATGTGTCTTTATAGCAGGATGATTTATAGTCCTTTGGGTATATACTCAGTAATGGGATGGCTGGGTCAAATGGTATTTCTAGTCCTAGATCCCTGAGGAATCGCCACACTGACTTCCACAATGGTTGAACTAGTTTACAGTCCCACCAAGAGTGTAAAAGTGTTCCTAATTCACCACATCCTCTCCAGCACCTGTTGTTTCCTGCTTTCTTAATGATGGCCATTCTAACTGTTGTGAGATGGTATCTCACTGTGGTTTTGATTTGCATTTCTCTGATGGCCAGTGATGATGAGCATTTCTTCATGTGTTTTTTGGCTGCATAAATGTCTTCTTTTGAGAAGTGTCTGTTCATGTCCTTCGCCCACTTTTTGATGGGGTTGTTTGTATTTTTCTTGTAAATTTGTTTGAGTTCATTGTAGATTCTGGATATTAGCCCTTTGTCAGATGAGTAGGTTGCAAAAATTATCTCCCATTCTGTAGGTTTCCTGTTCACTCTGATGGTAGTTTCTTTTGCTGTGCAGAAGCTCTTTAGTTTAATTAGAGCTCATTTGTCAATTTTGGCTTTTGTTGCCATTGCATTTGGTGTTTTAGACATGAAGTCCTTGCCCAAGCCTATGTCCTGAATGGCATTGCCTAGATTTTCTTGTAGCATTTTAATGGTTTTAGGTCTAAAATTTAAGTCTTTAATCCATCTTGAATTAATTTTTGTATAAGGTGTAAGGAAGGGATCCAGTTTCAGCTTTCTACATATGGCTAGCCAGTTTTCCCAGCACCATTTATTAAATAGGGAATCCTTTCCCCATTTCTTGTTCTTGTCAGGTTTGTCAAAGATCAGAT
>NW_026667091.1:0-1377 GCF_009828535.3 Hylobates moloch | reverse complement strand
GCATGATCTTGTGCGCCACCGTTCCCACCACGTTAGCGAGGAAGGAGCTGCTAGGCCGGTTTGGAGATCTCCGTCTGTCCTGTTCCTGCTTCACTGGGGGAGGAATGGCAGCTTTGGAAGACCGTGACTGAGGTCTTGAATCCTCTTCATAAGGAAAATCTCGGGGTGACTCTTTCTCTGCCAGAGAAGTGGGAAGGGCAATGGCAGCTCCACCCTACTACTTTTCCTCCTCTCTCGTTCCTAATCTTCCCTTCATCAGAATCTGGATCTGGTCGCCTTGATCAGAACTCCCCTAGCTTTTTGCCTGTCTTTAGGTCTAATTTCCCTTTCTTCTATTTCCTTTCGTATTTCTAGCTCCTGCTGTGTCTGTCGTTCCTCTCTTTGGGGCTTCACTACTTTCTCATAATCGTAAGGAAACATAGGATCATATTCGTCAGCTAAGGGAATCAGAACGTCCCCTGCAGAAACCCACTGGGAACAGGATCCTTCAGCCCAGCTGCTGCATGCCGTGGTGTGTCACCAATTTGCAGGTCATCTGAGGAGCCGCCTGACCTTAGGTCAATGACTGGGGCAAGAGGTGCACTGTTTCTAACTTTGGCTCTTTCCCTGAGTGACAGCTGCCTTCCTCACCTGAAGCTGAGACTGCAGAAGTTTAACCTTTTGGGACCAGCCTTCTGCTTTTGAGTCACTGGTCTCCACTCCCAGGCCATCGTATGGGGACATCTTTTGTTTTCAATTTAATGTTGCCCTGCTGACTCTACCCGTGGGTAGCCAGGTTAATACGAAAAAATAATAAGAAGAAAAACCCATCAATTTCCTGATGCCAGATAAATGGAAAATGTTATTTGCACAAAAGAAACCTTGAGAGAGACTTGGAACAAATCACTGGTGGATGTGGATTTCTGGATCTCACTAGATTTATTTTAATAGAAAGTTTAGGCCAGACGTGGTGGCTCATGCCTGTAATCCCATCACTTGGGAGGCTGAGGCAGGTGGATCATCTGAGGTTAGTAGTTCAAGACCAGCCTGGCCAACATGGTGAAACCCCGTCTCTACTAAAAATACAAAGATTAGCTGGGCATGGTGGTGGGCGCCTATAGTCCCAGCTACTGGGTAGGGTGAGGCAGGAGAATTGCTTGAACCTGGGAGGCAGAGGTTGCAGTGAATAGAGATCGTGCCACTGCACTCCAGCCTGGCAACAGAGTGAGACTCTGTCAAGAAAGAAAGAAAGAGAGAGAAAGAAAGAAAGGGAGGGAATGAAGGAGGGAAAAAAGAAAAAAAGAAAGAAAGAAAGTCTAATTCGCAGATGCAGACTTATCTTCTGTACTGTCATTTGTCCATTCTTTTTTTTCTAGTCTGAGATTTCATCTTTTTGAA
>NW_026667090.1:520-1377 GCF_009828535.3 Hylobates moloch | reverse complement strand
TTGAGCCCATGAGTTTAAGACCAGCCTGGGCAATATAGTGAGACCTTGTCTGTATTAAAAAAAAAAAAAAAAATTAAAAAGGTAGCCAAGCATGGTGGCACATACCTGCAGTCCCAGCTGCTTGAGAGGCTGAGGTGGGAGCATTGCTCAAGCCTGGAAGGTGGAGACTGCTGTGAGCCAAGATCATGCCATTGCACTCCAGCCTGCGCAACAGAGCGAGAGACCCTGGCTCTAACTAACTAACCAAGTAACTGGAAACACAGAAACATGTTAAGCAGGAGACATTCTTCCCTTTCCTTCAAAGAACAGCCATCACTGGGCCCCTCTCCCCTTGAAAACTCAGAACTGGCAGATGCAGCTAACAAGCAACCCAGAGTCCAGGTAAGAAAAGAGACAGAAAGAGAAGCTGTCCAGACATCAAGGCAGCTGCCCCTCTGAGCCCGCCTGGAACCACAGCCCACATGCCAGCCCATTAATAAAATAATAATGAAAACCACTCACGTCTAACAAGAGATTAGACATCCAGATAGAGGAGGCTCAAATATACCCAAACAATGCAATGCAAAGGGTCTTTGCTGTGGCAAACTATAATCAGACTATTTAAAGTCAATGTGAAAATGCAAATTCTAAAACCACCAAGAGAAAAGGATCTAGTCACCTATAAAGCAAACCCCATCAGATGAAGAGCAGATTTCACAGCCCAGCAAATAGAAAACATGTGCTTAAAGGCATAGGAGGCAGAGAAGTACAGGGCTGGAGACAGGCAAGGCCAGCATTCCCCTCAAGGCGACCGCCAATCCTGAAAGAGGAGGCTGAGAGACAGAGCAGTGATTCTTTTTTTTTTTTTTTTTTTTTTT
>NW_026667090.1:0-420 GCF_009828535.3 Hylobates moloch | reverse complement strand
GAGTAGCTGGGATTACAGGTGCACGCCATCACGCCCGGCTAATTTTTTGTATTTTTAGTAGAAACAGGGTTTCACCGTGTTAGCCAGGATGGTCTGGATCTCCTGATCTCATGATCTGCCCGCCTTGGCCTCCCAAAGTGCTGGGATTAGAGGTGTGAGCCACCACGCCCAGCTGATTCTTTTTTTAATTCTTCCTTTCTTTTTTTTTTTGCTTTTTATTTTGCTAAAACAGGGTCGCCATTACTTTTAATGGCAAAAACCACAATTACTTTTGTACCAACCTAATATATTGTTCTGGCTGGTCTCAAATTCCTGGCCTGAAGCAATCCTCCTGCCTCAGTCTCCTGAGTAGCTGGGACTATAGGCGTGAGCCACCACACCCGGTCTAGAGCAGTGCTGTGGACCTACTCATGTGGCTGA
>NW_026667089.1:0-1377 GCF_009828535.3 Hylobates moloch | reverse complement strand
TGTACAGACAGGGTCTCGTTATGTTGCCCAGGCTGGTCTCGAACTCTCGGCCTCAAGCAATCCTCTCCTCTTCACCTCCCAAAGCCCTGAAATATGCCCACATCCAGCCTGCCACCAGTTTCTTTGCATACTTCTTTCCTAGGCTTGACCAAGACCTTTACTTTCTTTTGTGTACAGCTCAGCATTAAAAAAAAAAAAAAAATTTTGGCCGGGCGCCGTGGCTCACGCCTGTAATCCCAGCACTTTGGGAGGCCGAGGCGGGCGGATCACGAGGTCAGGAGATCGAGACCATCCTGGCTAACACAGTGAAACCCCGTCTCTACTAAAAATACAAAAAAATTAGCCGGGCGAGGTGGCAGGCGCCTGTAGTCCCAGCTACAAGGGAGGCTGAGTCAGGAGAATGGCGTGAACCCCGGGGGGCGGAGCCTGCAGTGAGCCGAGATCGCGCCACTGCACTCCAGCCTGGGTGAAAGAGCGAGACTCCGTCTCAAAAAAAAAAAAAGTTTAGGCTGGGCACAATGGGTCACGCCTGTAATCCCAACACTTAGGGTGGCCAAGGCGGGAGGTTTGCTTGAACCCAGGAGTTCCACACCAGCCTAGGCAAGATGGCAAGACCACGTCTCTCCAAAACAATTTTTGTAAAATTAGCCAGGTGTGCTGGCGCGGGCCTGCAGTCTCAGCTAGTGAGAAGACTAAGGCAAGAGGAACTCTTAAACCCAGGAGTTCAAGGCTACGGTGAGCTGTGATCACCACTCCAGCCTGGGTGATAGGGTGAGACCCAGTCTCTGAAAACAATTAAAAATAAAAAAAGTTGAATAATGAGTCTTCTTTTTAGAGACAATGTATTTTTCCTCTTTAACTTTTTGTTTTCCTTAGGCTATATGCACAACAGACAAAGTTGAAATTTAATCTTAATCTCTTAAACCCTTACTGTCCAAACACATCAAACTCAAAAAAAAAAAAAAAAAAAGGTGAAAGGTGTACAAGAGAAAAAAGGGAAGTAATCTGTGCCAAATGTACATTCCTTCCACAATTTGGGACAAAAATGATGCCTACCTGGTCTCTGGGTGCCAAAATAAGACATTAGAGACACTCCCCTCCTTCAAGAAATAAAATTGGAATCAGACACTAAGATACAATTAAACAGACTTTGAAAGTCGGTATGCTCTACTGGGAGGTGTCTCACAGCTGGCAGGGTCAAGTGCAACTAGAATAAAAGCTCCTAAGGGCAGAAACTAAGTGGCTCACTTCCTCTGTAACACTACCGTGCCCAGCACTGTACCAGCACCCCAGCAGAGTCAAAAACTTTCAGTCAAGCCTCACACTTACGGTCTCATCATCCAGTGGAGGCCGCAGACGAGACATAGTGTGCCAAAT
>NW_026667088.1:0-1377 GCF_009828535.3 Hylobates moloch | reverse complement strand
GCACTAAGGGGCCTATAGTGGAAAAAGGAATATCTTCAAATAAAAAGTACACAGAAGCATTCTGTGAAACTTCTTTCCGTTCTGTGCATTCAACAAACAAAGTTGAAGCTTTCTTTTGATTGAGCAGTCCTGAAACGCTGTTTCTGTAGACACTGCCAGGGGAAATTCGGAGCACTAAGGGGCCTACAGTGGAAAAAGAAATATCTTCAAATAAAAACTACACAGAAGAATTCTGTGAAAGTACTTTCTGTTCTGTGCATTCAACAACCATAGTTGAAGCTTGCTTTTGATTGCGCAGTTCTGAAACTGTTTCTGTAGAAACTGAAAGTGGACGTTCGGAGTCCTAAGGGGCCTATAGTGGAAAAAGAAATGTCTTCACATAAAAACTACACAGAAGCATTCCTTGAAACTTCTTTCTGTTCTGTGCATTCAACGCACAGATTTCAAGCTTACGTTTGATAGAGCAGTTATGAAACACTTTTTCTGTCGAAACTGCAATGGCATATTCTGAGCGCTAATCGGCCTACAGTGGAAAAAGTAATATCTTTAAATAAAAACTACTCAGAAGCATTCTCTGAAACTTCTTTATCTTCTGTGCATTCAACTAACAGAGTTGAAGCTTACTTATGATAGAGCAGTTCTGAAACACTCTTTCTGTTGAAACTGCAAGTGGACACTTTGAGCGCTAAGGGGCTTATAGTGGAAAAAGGTATATCTTCAAATAAAAACTACACAGAAGCATTCTGTTGAACCCCTTTCTGTTCTGTGCATTTAACTAACAGATTTGAAGCTTACTTTTCATAGAGCAGTTCTGAAACACTCTTTCTGTAGAAACTGCTATTGGACATTAGGAGCGCTACGGGGCTTATAGTGGAAAAAGGAATATCTTCAAATAAAACTACACAGAAGCATTCTGTGAAACTTCTTTCTGTTCTGTGCATTCAACTAACAGAGTTGAAGCTTACTTTTGATAGAGCAGTTCGGAAACACTCTTTCTGTAGAAACTGCAAGTGGACCTTCTGAGCGCTAAGGGGCTTTTTAGTGGAAAAAGGAATATCTTCAAATAAAAACTACACAGAAGCATTCTGTTAAACTTCTTTCTGTTCTGTGCATTCAACTAATAGAGTGAAACTTACTTATGATTGAGAAGTTCTGAAACACTCTTTCTGTACAAACTGCAAGTGGACAAACCGAGCACTAAGGGGCCTAGAGTGGAAAAAGGAATATCTTCAAATAAAAACTACACAGAAGCATTCTGTGAAACTACTTTCTGTTCTGTGGATTCAACAAACAGAGTTGAAGTTTACTGTTGATTGAGCAGTTCTGAAACGCTGTTTCTGTAGAAACTGCAAGGGGACATTCGGAGCACTGAGGGGC
>NW_026667087.1:0-1377 GCF_009828535.3 Hylobates moloch | reverse complement strand
TCAAAGAGAGTCAGCCCATCCTTTGAAGTTTTGAAGCCAAGTGTTGATGTCTCTCTAGCGATGAAAATTTTACATCTTCACTAAGCTTAATCATTTCTAGCTCTGGACTTCAAAGTGACAGACGTGCAATTCTTCCTTTCACTTGAACTCTTTGAGGCCACTGTAGTTACTAATTAATACCCCCGGTTGGTGTCAGCCTCCTCCCTCCTCAATCGAGTTCACCCACACCCGGGTGTGGGGAACGGGGCTTCCCGCACCCCACACGCCCTGCATGCCTGGGGATCTCCCACAGGGGGCTTTCGTGAGCCAGGGAGCAAGTGACGTTCCCCCGCTCCAGCCCAGCCAGGCTGCGCAGGCAGAAGGAATCTCTCAACCTGCCCTGGCACACAGGGATTTTGTGTTCACTTCCCTGGTTCCTCTGGAAGTAAGACTGTCCCACCATCAGACTCCTCGGTGGCCTCTGCACCCCAGTAAATGCCAGGAGGACCAGGACCCGCAGGACCATGGCCTGCTGAGTGCATGCTCTGTGGGACAACTTGGGCCCCCTCAAGCTGAGTCACAGGGGCAAGGCGTGTTTTTGCCACCCACGTCCCACCGGAGTCCTTGGTGGGGTTGGAGCCCTAGGTGGCCAGGGTGGCATGGGAAACCGAAGACGGGGCACATCCACCTCCGAAGCTCACGACCCAGGAGGCCTCTGCGTCAAGCACAGATGCAAGCCATCCAGGCGCCTCCCAACCACTCAGGAGCCGGGGCGCTCGTCTACACTCACCCCCAGCCTGTTAGATGAGCTCCTGTCAACCCCAGAGTTTCAGCAAAAGTCACAACCTTTCCTAGATCCAGCGCCACTGGGTTAGTTGAAGGACGTGGAAGAGCCCGCTCCGCTGGAACCACTCCTCAGCCAGGAAGAACACCGGGCTATACTGGAGGAGCTTTAGGACGCGGGGTTGGGGCGGGTTGGGGTCAGGGCTGCGGCCTCTCTTTCGTGGTGAACCTCAGTCTGAATGGAGAGGCGTGTCTTCCCTTCCAGCTGACCTGCCTAGGATCCCTGAGTTCCAGGTCCCATGAGAGACTCCACTCAGAGGAGGGCTATCATTCTTTCCTGAGCATCACGGGGATCCCAGGGCCCGTCCAGGTAGCGGGAGGCTGTCTACTGCTCATGCACGGGTTAGCAGGCAGCAGCCTAGGTTTTCTAACTAGCCAAGGCGGAGCTCTCATCCCTTCCCTCTTGGCCCCCGCCGCGTTCTTCGGTGGGGCCGGCGGAGACCATCCCGGGAAACACTGGCCCAGGCAGGCGCCAGTCCTGCTCTTCTTTCCACGCCCTTTCTACGCAGGAGGGAACTCAGGCAGAGATGGGGAGAGGAAGGGAGACAGATAGGG
>NW_026667086.1:0-1377 GCF_009828535.3 Hylobates moloch | reverse complement strand
TTAGTTGAATGCACAGAACAGAAAGAAGTTTCACAGAATGCTTCCGTTTAGTTTTTATTTGAAGATATCCCTTTTTCCACTCTAGTACCTTTAGCTCTCAGAATGTCTCCTTGCAGTTCCTACAGAAAGAGTGTTTCGTAACTGCTCTATCAAAACAAAGCTTCAACTCTGTTAGTGGAATGCACAGAACAGAAAGAAGTTCCACAGAATGCTTCTGTGCAGTTTTTATTTGAAGATATTCCATTTTCCACTATAAGCCCCTTAGCGCGCAGATTGTCCACTTCCAGTTTCTACAGAAAGAGTGCTTCAGAACTGCTCAATCAAAAGTTAGCTTCAACCCTGTGAGTTGAATGCACAGAACAGAAAGAAGTTTCACTGAATGATTCTGTACAGTTTTTATTTGAAGATATTCCTTTTTCCATTATAGGCCATGTAGCGCTCGGAATGTTCCCTGGCAGTTACTACAGAAAGAGTGTTTCAGAAGTGCTCAATCAAAAGTAAGCTTCAACTCTGTTAGTTGTATGCATAGAACAGAAAGAAGTTTCACAGAATGCTTCTGTGTAGTTTTTATTTGAAGACATTTCTTTTTCCACTTTAAGCCTTTTAGCGCTCAGCATGTCCGCTTGCAGTTTTCACAGAAAGAGTGTTTCATTACTGCTCTATCAAAAGTAAGCTTCCTCTCTGTTAGTTCAATGCACTGAACAGTAAGAAGTTTCACAGAATGCTTTTGTGTTGTTTTTTTATTCAAGATATTACTTTTTCCACTGTAGGCCCCTTAGTGCTCAGAATGTCCCCTTGCAGTTTCTACAGAAACAGTGATTCAGAACTGCTCCATCAAAATTAAGCTTCAACTCTGTTAGTTGAATGCACAGAACAGTAAGAAGTGTCACAGAATAATTCTGTGTTGTTTTTATTTGAAGATATTCCTTTTTCCACTAAAGGCCCCCTAGTGCTCAAAATATCCTCTTCCAGTTTCTACAGAAAGAGTCTTTCAGAACTGCTGAATCAAAAGTACGCTTCAACTCTCTTAGTTGAATGCACAGAAGAGAAAGAAGTTTCACAGAATGCTTCTGTGTAGTTATTATTTGAAGATATTCCTTTTTTCAGTATAGGCCCCTTAGTACTCGGCATGTCCCATTCCAGTTTCTACAGAAAGAGTGTTTCAGAACTGCTCAATCAAAAGTAAGCTTCAAATCTGTTGGTTGAATGCACAGAACAGGAAGAAGTTTCACAGAATGCTTCTGTGTAGTTTTTATTTGAAGACATTCCTTTTTCCACTATAAGATCTTTAGCGCTCAGAATGTCCACTTGCAGTTTATACAGAAACCGCGTTTCAGAACTGCTCAATCAAAAGTAAGCTTCAACTCTGTTAGATCA
>NW_026667085.1:1073-1378 GCF_009828535.3 Hylobates moloch | reverse complement strand
GGTTTGGGGGTCTTGCAGCCACGGACCCAGGGAGGAGCCAATGTTCCGGTTTGAGGGTGGTGCAATCACGGACCCGGGGAGGAGCTGATGTTCCGATTTGAGGGTCTTGCAGCCGCGGACCTGAGGAGGTGCTGATTTTCCGGTTTGAGGGTCTTGCTGCCGCGGACCTGGGGAGGAGCTGATGTTCTGGTTTGAGGGTCTTGCAGCTGCGGACCCGGGGAGGAGCTGATGTTCCGTTTTGACGGTCTTGCAGCTGCAAACCCAGGGAGGAGCTGATGGTCCGGTTTGAGGGTCTTGCAGCCGCA
>NW_026667085.1:0-973 GCF_009828535.3 Hylobates moloch | reverse complement strand
GGGGAGGAGCTGATGTTCTGGTTTGAGGGTCTTGCAGCTGCAAACCCAGGGAGGAGCTGATGGTCCGGTTTGAGGGTCTTGCAGCCGCGGACCAGGGAGGAGCTGATGTTCCGGTTTCAGGGTCTTGTAGCCGCAGACCCGTGGAGGCGTGGATGTTCCTGTTTGAGGGTTTTGCAGCCGCAGACCTGGGGAGGTGCCAATGTTCTACATTGAAGGTCGTGCAGCCGCAGACCTGGAGAGGAGCCGATGTTGTAGTTTGAGGATCTTGCAGCCGCAGACCCTGAGAGGCGCCGGTGTTCCAGTTTGAGGTTCGTGCAGCCAAAAACCCGGGGAGGAGCCGATGTTCCAGTTTGAGGTTCGTGCAGCCACAGACCTAGGGAGGAGCTGATGTTCCAGTTTGAGGGTCGTGTAGCCGCAGACCCGGGGAAGAGCTGATGTTCCAGTTTGAGGGTCGTGCAGCCACATTCCCGGAGAGGAGCTGATGATCCAGTTTGAGGGTCGTGCAACCACAGACACGGGGAAGAGCTGATGTTCCAGTTTGAGGGTCATGCAGCCGCAGACCCAGGGAGGAGCTGATGTTCCGGTTTGAGGGTCGTGCAGTGGCAGACCCGGGGAGGCACTGATGTTCCGGTTTGAGGGTCGTGCAGCCGCAGACCTGGGGAGGAGCTAATGTTCCCGTTTGGGGGTCTTGAAGCCGCAGACCTGGGAAGGAGCTGATGTTCCCGTATGGGAGTACTGCAGCCGCAGACCCGGGGAGGAGCTGATGTTCCAGTTTGGGGGTCTTGCAGCCGCAGACCTGGGGAGCAGCTGATGTTCCGCTTTGGGGGTCTTGCAGCCGCAGACCCGGGAAGGAGCTGATGTTCCCGTTTTGGAGTATTTCAGCCGCAGACCTGGGGAGGAGCTGATGTTCTGCTTTGAGGGTCTCACAGCTGCAGACCAGGGAGGAGCTGATATTTGGGTTTGAGGGTCTTAC
>NW_026667084.1:1002-1378 GCF_009828535.3 Hylobates moloch | reverse complement strand
GGTTTGGGGGTCTTGCAGCCACGGACCCAGGGAGGAGCCAATGTTCCGGTTTGAGGGTGGTGCAATCACGGACCCGGGGAGGAGCTGATGTTCCGATTTGAGGGTCTTGCAGCCGCGGACCTGAGGAGGTGCTGATTTTCCGGTTTGAGGGTCTTGCTGCCGCGGACCTGGGGAGGAGCTGATGTTCTGGTTTGAGGGTCTTGCAGCTGCGGACCCGGGGAGGAGCTGATGTTCCGTTTTGACGGTCTTGCAGCTGCAAACCCAGGGAGGAGCTGATGGTCCGGTTTGAGGGTCTTGCAGCCGCGGACCAGGGAGGAGCTGATGTTCCGGTTTCAGGGTCTTGTAGCCGCAGACCCGTGGAGGCGTGGATGTTCCT
>NW_026667084.1:0-812 GCF_009828535.3 Hylobates moloch | reverse complement strand
TTTGAGGGTTTTGCAGCCGCAGACCTGGGGAGGTGCCAATGTTCTACATTGAAGGTCGTGCAGCCGCAGACCTGGAGAGGAGCCGATGTTGTAGTTTGAGGATCTTGCAGCCGCAGACCCTGAGAGGCGCCGGTGTTCCAGTTTGAGGTTCGTGCAGCCAAAAACCCGGGGAGGAGCCGATGTTCCAGTTTGAGGTTCGTGCAGCCACAGACCTAGGGAGGAGCTGATGTTCCAGTTTGAGGGTCGTGTAGCCGCAGACCCGGGGAAGAGCTGATGTTCCAGTTTGAGGGTCGTGCAGCCACATTCCCGGAGAGGAGCTGATGATCCAGTTTGAGGGTCGTGCAACCGCAGACACGGGGAAGAGCTGATGTTCCAGTTTGAGGGTCATGCAGCCGCAGACCCAGGGAGGAGCTGATGTTCCGGTTTGAGGGTCGTGCAGTGGCAGACCCGGGGAGGCACTGATGTTCCGGTTTGAGGGTCGTGCAGCCGCAGACCTGGGGAGGAGCTAATGTTCCCGTTTGGGGGTCTTGAAGCCGCAGACCTGGGAAGGAGCTGATGTTCCCGTATGGGAGTACTGCAGCCGCAGACCCGGGGAGGAGCTGATGTTCCAGTTTGGGGGTCTTGCAGCCGCAGACCTGGGGAGCAGCTGATGTTCCGCTTTGGGGGTCTTGCAGCCGCAGACCCGGGAAGGAGCTGATGTTCCCGTTTTGGAGTATTTCAGCCGCAGACCTGGGGAGGAGCTGATGTTCTGCTTTGAGGGTCTCACAGCTGCAGACCAGGGAGGAGCTGATATTTGGGTTTGAGGGTCTTAC
>NW_026667083.1:0-1378 GCF_009828535.3 Hylobates moloch | reverse complement strand
TAAAAAATAAAGAAACAGTGATTTGAGAGGGTTCAACTACAGTAGACATAGTTACAGGAAAAAGGAGATAACTAACAAGCCACAGAATGTGCAAAAACTGCATAAGCAACCTTTAAAAAAAACTGCAGGCCAGGTGTGGTGGCTCACGTCTGTAAGCCCAGTACTTTGAAAGGCCAATATGAGAGGATCCCTTTAGCCCAGGAGTTTGAGACCAGCCTGGGGGCAACATGATGAGATCACATTTCTAAAAGAAATTTCAAAAATTAGCTGAGTGTGGGGTGCACACCTATAGTCCCAGATACTCTGGAGGCTGAGGTGGGAGGATCTCTTCATTGGGGAAGTCCAGGCTATAGTGAACCATGATTGCACCACTGCACTCCAGCCTTGGTAACAGAGCAAGATTCTGTCTCAGAAAAATAAAATTGTGGTAAAATACACAAAGGATAAAATTTAACATCTTAACCATTTTGAAATATATAGTACAGTAGTGTTAAGTATATTTACATTGTTGCTGGACTATTTATCTCCTATACTTTTTCATCTTCCAAACTGAAACTCTATAACCATTAAACAACTTCTCCATTTCCTTCCAACATCTGTGGCTCCCGGGAACCAACATTCTAATTTCTTTTTCCATGAATGTGACTACCCTAGATACCTCATATTAGTGGATTTAAACAGTCTTTTTGTGACTGGCTTATTTCATTTAGCATAATGTCCTTGAGGCTTATCCATGTTGTGGCACATGTCAGAACTTCCTTTCTTTTTAAGTCTGGATAAAGTTTTGTTGTGTGTATATACCACATTTAGTGCATCCATTCATTGAATGAATACTGGGTTGCTTTCAATTCTTGCCTATTGTGATTAATGCTGCTAGGAACGTGGGTGTACAAATGTGTCTTCAAGACCCTGCTTTTATTTCTTTTGTATATATACCAAGAGCTGGAATTGCTGGATCATATGGTAATTCTATTTTTACTCTTTTAAGAAAATACAATACTGTTTTCCATACCATCTGTACCATTTTACATTCTCGTCATTAGTGTACAAGGGGTCCAGTTTATCACATCATAGCCAAAGCTTATTACTATTGTAATTTTTAAAATAGTAGCCATCCTTATTGAAGTGATATGTCAGTGTGGTTTTAATTTGCATTTCCTTAATGCTCAGTGGTATTGAACATCTTTCCATATACTTTTTTTTTTTTCATACACCTGTTTATTATACTTTAGGTTTTAGGGTACATGTGCACAATGTGCAGGTTTGTTACATATGTATCCATGTGCCATGTTGATTTCCTGCACCCATTAGCTCGTCATTTAGCATTAGGTATATCTCCTAATGCTGTCCCCGCCCCCCCCACCCCCCACCCCACAAC
>NW_026667082.1:0-1378 GCF_009828535.3 Hylobates moloch | reverse complement strand
GTCAAAATACAACATTGAAAAAGTGAAGCTGGCACAGTGGCTCTGGCCTGTAATACCAGCACTTCAGGATTCTGAAGCAGGAGGATCACTTGTGCTTAGCAGTTCAAGACCAGCCTCAGCAACAAAGTGAGAGCCCATCTCTAAGAAAAGAGAAACAAAATTAGCTGGGGTTGTGGCATGTTCCTGTATTTTCAGACACTGGCTTAGATGAGAGGATTGCTTGATATTGGGAAGTCAAGGCTGCAGTGAGCTGATATGGCACCATGCTTAAGCCTGGATGACAGAGCAAGACCCTGTTTTGAAAAAAAAAAAAAATTGATAGAGAAATACAGGTGATAAGTGCTTCAGAGAAAAATACAGCAGGAAAGGAAAATAAATAAAGTATCATAGACAAAATTGATTTTTGTTTTGTTTTATTTTTGTTTTTGAGACAGAGTCTCGCTCTGTCACCCAGGCTGGAGTGCAGCGTCGCGATCTCAGCTCACTGCAAGCTCCGACTCCCGGGTTCACGCCATTCTCCTGCCTCAGCCTCCCGAGTAGCTGGGACTACAGGCGACCGCCACCACGCCAGGCTAATTTTTTTTAGTATTATTAGTAGAGATGGGGTTTCACCGTGTTAGCCAGGATGGTCTCGATCTCCTGACCTTGTGATCCGCCGACCTCGGCCTCCCAAAGTGCTGGGATTACAGGCATGAGCCACTGCACCCGGCCCAAAATTGAATTTAAAATATCATGGTCAGAAAAGACCTAGTATAGAATATATTTGGGCAGATACATAAAGGAGGCTAGAAACGAACGCGCGTCGCTATTTCATGTATTTCAGGTTTTTCCTAGCTTTTTAGGAAGCGATAACTACATTAAAAATATCCAAATGTAAACTGATTATTTCTCCACACCATATTTGCCCCCATTGTCTATTATGAAGCTTCTGATATAAAGGAGAAGGAATGAGAGTAGAGAAAACTGAAGCCAGATCTCAAGGTTGAGAGTAAATTACTTATGATCAGTAAAGTCTCATTATATGTTTGGCAATTTAAGCATGGTAGGTGAGCGTTATTCCCTGTGAAATGAATCAAAATCTTACTGGGAATACTGAAAGTGAATACGTCAAGTGTATATCAAGACCACAGACAAGTGCTCTGCTGCCTTTGGCACAGAGCACAAGCAACATTTTAAAGCTTCATTACTTGTTTCTCAATATAAGAGGAGAGGAGAATGTCTGCCTATTGACCTCAACAGCATCCTCCTGCAACTAATATCCTTCATTCCCCTTGTCCCTGAATTCCCTTGACCCGCCCCTCCTTCATTTGATTGGCTCTGTGTACTTGTTAGAATCAGAAGATCTGGGGGAACTGTGGCTTCTGAACATGTACACTAG
>NW_026667081.1:0-1378 GCF_009828535.3 Hylobates moloch | reverse complement strand
GCACTCCTGCTGCAGCTCTCCAGGCTCCCGCGTTCCTCCCCTAGGCGCCCGCGCCCCGGGCTCCCTTCCTCGGCCGCTGCTGGCAGCATAGAGCGGCGCGGCGCGGCGCGCCACGACGATGGGAGAGAAGAAGGAGGGCGGTGGCGCGGATGATGGAGCAGCCACGGAGGGAGGCGCAGGGGCCATGGCCAGTAGGGCGCTGCAGCAGTGTCGGCAGCTCCAGAAGCTCATCGGCATCTCCATGGGCAGCCTGCGCGGGCTGCGCACCAAGTGCGCTGTGTCCAAGGACCTCACCCAGCAGGAGATACCGACCTTGGAGGAAAGGGGGTCGGGGACCGGGCTGGGTTCCAGGAGCGGCCCAGACACCTCTCTCCTGGCTCCAGTTCACTCCTGGCCCAGTTGCATCCTTGAGCCCGCGTCGCCCCCTTGGAGGCTTCTCCTCCCTCCTGCACTCGCTGATGTGGCAGCTGGAGGACCCGGGACCAGCCCTCACCTTGGGCAGGATTTGTGGGGCGGGTGCGTGGTGGGAACTTGGATGGAGGCTCTAGGGGCCCGTGGGCGGGGTAGGCTGCGCGCCGACATCCCCTTACCCCCCGAATTTCCATCTGGTCCAGCCTTCTCATCTTGTAGGTGAGGAAACGGAAGGCCTGAGGGAGAACTGACTTGCCAGGAACCCCTGTTAAGGAGAATTAACGAAGATTGGTTTTTAAAGGAGCCCTGAGTTGGGAGTCATACCTGGAGGCCCACACCCTTGGTTAAGACATTATACCACCTTGAGTCTGGCCTGTTGACTGAGGGTGAGCCACTCCATCCTCATCTGATTGTGGGGTCTTGACCTCAAGGGGTTTTCTGCAGGAAGAAGCAAATGGGTTTCCTTTCCTAGCTCTGTCCAGTACCTTAGGGACCCTGAGGACTGGAGAGATTCTTGGAGAGCCATCTGGTGTATGTCATGGGTGGGCCTTTCTTGAAGGTCAGTCTGCCCAGTGGGCTGGCCCAGCCCGAATGAACTGTCTTGAATCTTTGGAGTTGTCTGTTTACTTTTAAAAGCTTCTCATCCTTGCACCAAAAGATTCCCTGGAAATTAGGTGGGAAAACCTTAACTTTTATGGGGCCTTGTGTTTGTCTTAAAAGTTCATGCACATGGCCAGGTGTGGTGGCTCACACCTGTTATCCTGTCCTGGATCCCTTGAGTCAAGGAGTTTGAGACCAACCTGGACAATATAGTAAGACTCCATCTCTACGTCTCTACAAAAAATAACATATTAGCCAGTGGTGGTTGTGTACATCTGTAGTCCCAGTTACTACTGTGGCTGAGGCGGGAGGAGCACTTGAGCCTGCACTGAGCTGTGATCTCACCAGGGTACTCAAACCTGGGCCA
>NW_026667080.1:0-1378 GCF_009828535.3 Hylobates moloch | reverse complement strand
CAATTTACACGGCAGAGTTGATAAGCCTAATGTAGATTTTATACCTCCAAGAAAAAGGTAAAAGGAGGAGGAAGGGGCACAAATTAAACAGATAATTTACAAAAGAAATTAAAATAAAGACTTTCTTACAGCTTTGGTTATTTAATCAACAAAATGCACAATAAAACATAAAAATGACTAAAGGTATATTCCATATATCAGAGTAGAAAATATTTAAAAGATGGATAATACTCTGTATTGTTTAAGGTATGGTGAATTGGTCATTCTTCCACATACTTCCTAAAAAATAAATAAAACATTCCTAAGGGTATTTAACAAATTACATCAATAGCCTTAAAATCCACACTCCCTTTGACCAAAGAATTCATTTCTACGAGTTTGTCCTAAGAATAAAGAATCGAAACAAAAATGCATATGCAAATATGATATTTATAATTCACAAAAATTACAAACCTAAATGCTCCTAGGAAACCATTTAAAAAACCACAGAAAATCTATATAGGCCAGGTGCGGTGGCTCACACCTGTAATCCCAGCACTTTGGGAGCCTGAAGCAGGCAGATCACGAGGTCAAGAGATGGAGACCATCCTGGCCAACATGGTGAAACCCTGTCTCTACTAAAAATGCAAAAACTAGCTGGGCGTGGTGGTGCACGCCTGTAACCCCAGCTACTCAGGAGGCTGAGGCAGGAGAATCACTTGAACCCAGGAGGCAGAGGTAGCAGTGAGCCGAGATTGCGCCACTACACTCCAGCCTGGCGACAGATCAAGACTCCGTCTCAAAAAAAAAAAAAAAAACCGGAAAAAAAAAATCTATATAAACAGTCACTTAAAATGGTACAAATCTGGCCGGGCACAGTGGTTCATGCATGTAATCTCAGCACTTCAAGAGGCTGAGGTGGGCGGATCACCTGAGGTCAGGAATTCGAGACCAGCCTGACCAACATGAAGAAACCCTGTCTCTATTAAAAGTACAAAATTAGCCGGGCGTGGTGGCACATGCCTGTAATCCCAGCTATTCAGGTGGCTGAGGCAGGACAATCGCTTGAACCTAGGAGGCGAAGGTTGTGGTGAGCTGAGATCAAGCCATTGTACGCCAGCCTGGGCAACAAGAGCGAAACTCCATCTCAAAAAAAAAAAAAAAATACATACATACACACATAAAATGGTATAAATCTACTGACATGGAAAGACATTTGTTGATAAACTTTAGAAGATGAAAACAGTATGTATAGTACAGAGGAACCACACTCTTCACACTTACACAACTGCAGTATACCTCCCCCACAAAAAACAGCAACTCTGTCTACCCAATAAGTGACTGTCAAAAATAAAAAAATGAGAAGGAAGAAGATTCTTCCTTTAGGTAGTCTGAGTTT
>NW_026667079.1:0-1378 GCF_009828535.3 Hylobates moloch | reverse complement strand
AATGAAAACTATAAAACATGTATGAAAGAAATTAAGAAGACATAAATCAATGGCAAGGGATCTGTGGTCATAGACTGGAAGACTTACTATTGCAAAAATGTCAGTATTACCCAAAGCAATCTATAGACTTAATGCAATTCCTATCAAAATCCCAGTAGGGTTTTCAAAGAAATAGAATAACCCATCCTAACAGTCACATAGAATTTCACGGTACCCTGAAAGCCAAAATGATAATGAAAAAGAAAAACAAAGGTGGCGGGCTAACATTTCCTGATTCCAAAACTTACCACAAAGTTACGGTAACAGAAGCAGTCTGGTATTGGCATGCAGACAGACATACAGAAGGGAATAAAACAGAATCCAGAAATAAATGCCATATACAATTATCAACCTACAATGGATCACGATCTAAATGTAAAACCTAAAACTATAAAACTGTTAGAAGAAAACACAGGCTAAAAGCGAGACACTGGAATTGACAATGATTTCTTGGATATGACACAAAGGTACTGGCAAAAAAAGAAAAAACAGGTAAGTCATATCTCTGACAAGACATGAGACCCAGAATACACACAGAACTCCTAAAACTCGACAATAAAACCAAACACCCTAATTAAAAATGGTCAAGGAACTCATACAGACATTTTCTCAAAGACGACACACAAATGGACAATAAACACATGAAAAGATATGTCACTAATCATTATAGAAATGCAAATCAAAACTACAATGAGATGTCACCTCACACCCATTAGCCTGGCTACTATTAAGAAAACAGAAAATAAAAAGTGTTGGTGAGGATGTGGAGAAATTGGAATCCTTGTGCACTTCGGTGGAAATATAAAATTTTACAACCAGCTGGGTGTGGTGGCTCACGCCTGTAATCCCAGCACTTTGGGAGGCCGAGGCAGGCGGATCACCTGAGGTCGGGAGTTTGATACCAGTCTGACCAACATGGAGAAACCTCTCTCTACTTAAAAAACAACAAAAAAACAAAAAAAAACAAAATTAGCCGGGCGTGGTGGCACATGCCTGTAATCCCAGCTACTCGGGAGGTTGAGGCAGGAGAATCACTTGAACCCGGTAGGCGGAGGCTGTGGTGAGCCGAGATCGCGCCATTGCACTCCAGCCTGGGCAACAAGAGCAAAACTCCATTTCAAAAAAAGAAAAAAGAAAAAAAAGGCCCACAGGCAATATGATGCTCTGTTCTGGACATACCTCTAATGTAATTACTCTCACATTATGCTGGGAGTTATTTGTTAAACTTGTCTCTTGCACAAACACCTAGTAGGCTCCTAGAGGACAGAGACAATGTTCTATTCATCTTCAAAGCACATATTCAAATATCAAAAAAGACCATGCACAAAAAATTAGCTCT
>NW_026667078.1:0-1378 GCF_009828535.3 Hylobates moloch | reverse complement strand
TCCCATGGTCTTGTCCACAGGTCAGCCTCACAAAGGGAAAGAGCCCTAGATGGGAATGCAGTGGAAGGTCATTCTCTTAGTGACCTGAGGACATTGGCTCGAGATGAAGCCTGGCAGGAGTGGCAATTCCAGTGATTTCTGCACGTTTCCTATATCCTGGGAGGTGGGCAGGCCACAGTGTTAGCGGGAAGGGAACAGAACAGCCAGCCTAGTTAGAGGGAGTGTCTGAGGAAGGCCTAGGGGTGGAGGAAAAAGCTGTGCAGGACAGGGCTTGCCAGTCAGAATGAAGTGGGAAGAAGATGAGGGACAGAGAGAAGCAGATAGAGGCAGAGACACCATGGCAATGAGCAGTGGGGCTACACTGACTTCAGAGACCCCAGGGACCAGGTGCCCCCAGTACCACAGTCCAGGACCAAGGAGCCCCGAGATCCCTCCGGTGGCCAAAGAGCTTCAGAGTTACATGAGGTGGGGTGGCTTTAGGGGCAAGAGGTAGTGGGGGGATGAAACATGGGTGTCAGCCTCTGAAGGACAAGGGACAGGTGTGGCTAGAATCTCCTAGGATTCTGTGTCCAAGATCCAGTCTCTAAAGAGGTTTTGGGTCATTCATTTCTTCATTCGATTCCTTCATTTGTTATGTGAGAACTCCTGAGTGTGTGTCTCTCGCTGGGCCTGTGCTAGTGTAGGGTGTGAGTGAGGAAAGAAAACAAGGTCCTTTCCTTGATCCTCTCATGACAGTGACATGGGCACTTTGGGAAACACAGGATTTCAGATTCAGTGATGGGGTGAAGATCTGAGGGGGAGGCCTGGACAGTTTTTTTGCACTGACTCTGACGGTTGAGGCAGGTGATTTAGTTCTGGGGTACAGACTAATCAGCTGACCATTTGCTCTCACTCCTCTGAGGTTTGGATGCCTAAGAAGAGAGGATTTGTCCCAATAAGTGACTATGGGGTCTTTGTAACCCGGTAAGCCCTCACTTCTGGTGGAGGGGAGGATGGGCCTGTGGCTGCAGACAGACTTCATGTGACCCTGATCACCCCTTTGTGTTTGTGTGACTCTGATTCAGTGACTGTGCCTTCCTGTGCCTCAGTTTTCTCTCAATCAAATAAGCTAAATGGCAAGTGGACTGTGGCTTTTCATGCTATCTGTGAATAAATTTTAAATTATTCAGTCACCTGACCTAATGCTTGGCACAGTGGAGGTGTTCACACAAACAGCATTTAGTATTAATTTGCTTCCATGAGAAAACACCTTTAGGTCTGATCCCTGTGGACAAGCTGCTACCAGGTACATCTTCTCTCTTCTGTTTCTGCTTCTGGGGACATTGGACTTTCTAAGGACTGTCCTAAGCCTCCCAAGGCAGTTGGCTGATGGTCTACA
>NW_026667077.1:0-1378 GCF_009828535.3 Hylobates moloch | reverse complement strand
ACTGAGAATGATGTTTTCCAGTTTCATCCATGTCCCTACAAAGGACACGAACTCATCATTTTTTATGGCTGCATAGTATTCCATGGTGTATATGTGCCACATTTTCTTAATCCAGTCTATTGTTGTTGGACATTTGGGTTGGTTCCAAGTCTTTGCTATTGTGAATAGTGCCGCAATAAACATACGTGTGCATGTGTCTTTATAGCAGCATGATTTATACTCCTTTGGGTATATACCCAGTAATGGATGGCTGGGTCAAATGGTATTTCTAGATCCCTGAGGAATCGCCACACTGACTTCCACAATGGTTGAACTAGTTTACAGTCCCACCAACAGTGTAAAAGTGTTCCTATTTCTCCACATCCTCTCCAGCACCTGTTGTTTCCTGATTTTTTAATGATGGCCATTCTAACTGGTGTGAGATGGTATCTCACTGTGGTTTTGATTTGCATTTCTCTGATGGCCAGTGATGATGAGCATTTGTTCATGTGTTTTCTGCCTCCATAAATGTCTTCTTTTGAGAAGTGTCTGTTCATGTCCTTTGCCCATTTTTTGATGGGGTTGTTTGTTTTTTTCTTGTAAATTTGTTTGAGTTCATTGTAGATTCTGGATATTAGCCCTTTGTCAGATGAGTAGGTTGCAAAAATTTTCTCCCATTCTGTAGGTTGCCTGTTCACTCTGATGGTAGTTTCTTTTGCTGTGCAGAAGCTCTTTAGTTTAATGAGAACCCATTTGTCAATTTTGGCTTTTGTTGCCATTGCTTTTGGGGTTTTAGCTGATTAGCAGCTTCAGCAAAGTCTCAGGATACAAAATCAATGTACAAAAATCACAAGCATTCTTCTACACCAATCACAGAAAAACAGAGAGCCAAATCATAAGTGAACTCCCATTCACAATTGCTTAAAAGAGAATAAAATACCTAGGAATCCAGCTTACAAGGGATGTGAAGGACCTCTTCAAGGAGAACTACAAACCACTGCTCAATGAAATCAAAGAGGATACAAACAAATGGAAGAACATTCCATGCTCATGGGTTGGAAGAATCAATATCGTGAAAATGGCCATACTGCCCAAAGTAATTTATAGATTCAATGCCATCCCCATGAAGCTACCAATGACTTTCTTCACAAAATTGGAAAAAACTACTTTAAAGTTCATATGGAACCAAAAAAGAGCCCGCATTGCCAAGTCAATCCTAAGCCAAAAGAACAAAGCTGGAGGCATCACGCTACCTGACTTCAAACTATACTACAAGGCTGCAGTAACCAAAAGAGCATGGTACTGGTACCACAACAGAGATATAGATCAATGGAACAGAACAGAGCCCTCAAAAATGATGCCGCATATCTAAAACTATTTGATCTTTGACAAACCTGAC
>NW_026667076.1:0-1378 GCF_009828535.3 Hylobates moloch | reverse complement strand
ATGTTGTCACAGGCTGGGGCAAGGGCCTTCAGGCTACCAACTGGGAGCTCTGGGAACAGCGCTGTTGCAAACAAGAAGCCATGGCCAGGCCGGAGCCCAGGAATGTGGGCTGGGCTGGGATCCAGGTGACAGCTTTGAGGCTCACTGGGAGCAGCCTCTGGACAGGAGAGGTCCCATCCAGGAAACCTCGGGCATGGCTGGGAAGCACGGTACTTGGTGCCAGGTCTGTATGTGTGTGAATGGTTGTGAGAGAATGTGTGTGCCCTGTCAGTGTGAGTCTGTGTGCATGTGAGTATTGTCTGCGTGGAGGTGATTTTCTGGGTGTGTAATCATGTCCCTGCAAGTGTGAACAAGTGTCTGGGAGTGGACAAGAGATCTGTGCACCATCAGGTGTGTGCATAGCGTCTGTGAATGTCAAGAGTGCAGTGTGAAGTGAAGGGACCAGGCCCATGGCGCCTCTGATTATCATGAGCTTCCTGAAGCCCCAGGTAAGTGCCAGTGACAGATAAGGGTGTTGAAGGTCACTCTGGAATGGGCAGGTGGGGGTAAGGAAAGGGCAAGGCCATGTTCTGGAGGAGGGGTTGTGACCACATTAGGGTGTATGAGCCTAGCTGGGGGGTGGATGGCCGGGTCCACTGGAACCCTGGTTATCCCAGAATCCTGTGTGGGCTTCGGGAGCTTGGAGTGGGGAGAGGGGATGACTTCTCTGACCAGGCCCCTCCACCGGCCTACCCTGGGTAAGGGCCTGGAGCGGGAAGCAGGGGCAGCCTCTGGAGCAGCCCTTACCCGCCCTGGCTTGATCCTGCACCCACTGGCAGCACAGTCAACACAGCAGGTTGGCTCACAGCAGAAGGCAAAGGCCATCATCAGCTCCCTTTATAAGGGAACGGTCACGCGTTCGGTGTGCTGAGAGTGTCCTGCCTGGTCCTCTGTGCCTGGTGGGGTGGGGGTGCCAGGTGTGTCCAGAGGAGCCCAGTCGGTAGTGAGGCAGCCATGGGGCTGGATGCACTGGTGCCTCTGGCCGTGATAGTGGCCATCTTCCTGCTCCTGGTGGACCTGATGCACCGGCGCCAACGCTGGACTGCACGCTACCCACCAGGCCCCCTGCCACTGCCCGGGCTGGGCAACCTGCTGCATGTGGACTTCCAGAACACACCATACTGCTTCAACCAGGTGAGGGAGGAGGTCCTGGAGGGCAGCAGAGGTCCTGAGGATCCCCCACCACCAGCAAACATGAGTGGTGGGTGAAACCACAGGCTGGACCAGAAGCCAGGCTGAGAAGGGGAAGCAGGTTTGGGGGACTTCCTGGGGGAGGGCATTTATACATGGCATGAAGGACTGGATTTTCCAAAGTCCAAGGAAGAGTAGGGCAAGGGCC
>NW_026667075.1:0-1378 GCF_009828535.3 Hylobates moloch | reverse complement strand
ACAGAAAAACGTTATAATTTTAAGGAATTCCAATGTATCTACTTTTTTCCATAGATTATGCTAATGGTGCTTTATCTGAATAGTCTTGGCCAAACCGAAGGCCACCTATATTTTCTCTTATGTTATCATCTGGGACTTTTATAGTTTAGCATTTATATTTAGGTCTACAATGCACTTGATGCTATTGTTTGTAAAATGTGCAAGGTCTGTGTCTACATTCATTTTTTTGCATATGAATGTCCAATTATTCTAGCACATTTTGTTGAAAAGAGCATTCTTTCTCCACTGAATTTTCTTGCTCATTTGTCAAATATAAATTGGTTATATTAATGTAGGTCTATTTTTGGACTTTCTATTCTGTTCCATTGATCTATTTTTCTGTTTCTTTACCAGTACCACAATATGTTGATTATTGTAACAATATAGTCTTGAAGTCAGATAGTATTAATCCTCTGATTTTGGTCTCCTTCAACTTTGGGTTGGCTATTTTGGGTCTCTTGACTTTCCGCATAAACTTTAGAACCAGTTTGCTGAAATCCACAAAACAATTTTGAATTTTGATTGGAAATGCATTGAATCTATGGACAATTTTGAAAAAGTTGACATCTTTAATTATTCATCAATTTTTTAGTTTCCCTTTATGTACATCTTATACATATTTTGTTAGATTGTACCTAAGTATTTCATGTTTTTGGTGTCAATATAAATGGCATTGTGTTTCTAATTTCAAATTCCAACTGTTCATTTCTAGTATATAAAAAAGAAAATGGGCCAGGCACGGTGGCTCATGCCTGTAATCCCAGCACTTTGGGAGGCTGAGGCAGGCAGATCATGAGGTCAGGAGATCAAGACCATCCTGGCCAACATGGTGAAACCCTGACTCTACTAAAAACACAAAAATTAGCTGGGCATGGTGGCATGTGCCTGTAGTAGTCCCAGCTATTCGGGAGGCTAAGGCAGTAGAATTGCTTGAACCTGGGAGGCGGAGGTTGCAGTGTGCCAAGATAGCGCCACTGCACTCCAGCCTGTTGACAGAGTGAGACTCCGTCTCAAAAAAAAAAAAGAGAGAGAGAAAGAAAAAGAAAATTGCTTTTGTGTACTAACTTTGTAACCTGCAAACTTTCTGTAATCACAAATTTGATCCAGAAGATTTTGTTGATTCTTTGAAATTTTCTACATAAGCAGTCATCCCAACTAAAAAAAACAAAAAGAGTTTTATTTTTTCCTTTTCAATCTGTATACCTTTACTTCCATTTCTGATTTTATTGCATTAACTAGGACTTCCAGTATGATGTTTATAGGAGCGGTAAGAGTGGACTTTCTTACTTTGTTCCTCATCTTAGCATGAACTTGGTTTCTCAACTTTAAATATGACAGC
>NW_026667074.1:0-1379 GCF_009828535.3 Hylobates moloch | reverse complement strand
GCATGATCTTGTGCGCCACCGTTCCCACCACGTTAGCGAGGAAGGAGCTGCTAGGCCGGTTTGGAGATCTCCGTCTGTCCTGTTCCTGCTTCACTGGGGGAGGAATGGCAGCTTTGGAAGACCGTGACTGAGGTCTTGAATCCTCTTCATAAGGAAAATCTCGGGGTGACTGTCTTTCTCTGCCAGAGAAGTGGGAGGGGCAATGGCAGCTCCACCCTACTACTTTTCCTCCTCTCTCGTTCCTAATCTTCCCTTCATCAGAATCTGGATCTGGTCGCCTTGATCAGAACTCCCCTAGCTTTTTGCCTGTCTTTAGGTCTAATTTCCCTTTCTTCTATTTCCTTTCGTATTTCTAGCTCCTGCTGTGTCTGTCGTTCCTCTCTTTGGGGCTTCACTACTTTCTCATAATCGTAAGGAAACATAGGATCATATTCGTCAGCTAAGGGAATCAGAACGTCCCCTGCAGAAACCCACTGGGAACAGGATCCTTCAGCCCAGCTGCTGCATGCCGTGGTGTGTCACCAATTTGCAGGTCATCTGAGGAGCCGCCTGACCTTAGGTCAATGACTGGGGCAAGAGGTGCACTGTTTCTAACTTTGGCTCTTTCCCTGAGTGACAGCTGCCTTCCTCACCTGAAGCTGAGACTGCAGAAGTTTAACCTTTTGGGACCAGCCTTCTGCTTTTGAGTCACTGGTCTCCACTCCCAGGCCATCGTATGGGGACATCTTTTGTTTTCAATTTAATGTTGCCCTGCTGACTCTACCCATGGGTAGCCAGGTTAATACGAAAAAATAATAATAAGAAAAACCCATCAATTTCCTGATGCCAGATAAATGGAAAATGTTATTTGCACAAAAGAAACCTTGAGAGAGACTTGGAACAAATCACTGGTGGATGTGGATTTCTGGATCTCACTAGATTTATTTTAATAGAAAGTTTAGGCCAGACGTGGTGGCTCATGCCTGTAATCCCATCACTTGGGAGGCTGAGGCAGGTGGATCATCTGAGGTTAGTAGTTCAAGACCAGCCTGGCCAACATGGTGAAACCCCGTCTCTACTAAAAATACAAAGATTAGCTGGGCATGGTGGTGGGCGCCTATAGTCCCAGCTACTGGGTAGGGTGAGGCAGGAGAATTGCTTGAACCTGGGAGGCAGAGGTTGCAGTGAATAGAGATCGTGCCACTGCACTCCAGCCTGGCAACAGAGTGAGACTCTGTCAAGAAAGAAAGAAAGAGAGAGAAAGAAAGAAAGGGAGGGAATGAAGGAGGGAAAAAAGAAAAAAAGAAAGAAAGAAAGTCTAATTCGCAGATGCAGACTTATCTTCTGTACTGTCATTTGTCCATTCTTTTTTTTCTAGTCTGAGATTTCATCTTTTTGAA
>NW_026667073.1:0-1379 GCF_009828535.3 Hylobates moloch | reverse complement strand
CTTAGCATGAGAACAGTAGTTCTCATTAAGGTGTAAACATGGTTGTCATTGTGTGCGTTTACTGTACATTTATTTTCTTCTCACTAGGTTGTGAGATGCCGTTGTTAAATTTTATGTCATTCTGTTCCCCTTCACACAGACTTCTCATAAACAAGCCTCTTGCTTAGCACTTCTCTTTGAACACAACCCTATATTGAATGTTGTGTTCTGTAAACGCCCCTTTTCCAATGCATGATTCCAGTTTAACAGCTCTCACCTAGCTTGCCCTTCCTCATCCTGCCTGCCCTACTAAGAACCCTCTTTTGCTTAATCTCTTTTTCTAATTATTCACACGCATGCCAGTTAAAAATTCTTTTCTCTATCTCTTTCTGATTAATTAGAGGATTTCCTAAATTGCAAATAATCTCTTGACATTATAGGCAGGCCATCCGGGCCACCTTTAGAAACACGGAAAGGGGCGCCCTCCTGACCACCCACTACATGGCAGAGGCTGAGGCCGTGTGTGACCGAGTGGCCATCATGGTGTCCGGAAGGTTGAGGTGAGTGCCTGTCCTGGACTCACACTTGAGCCCAAGGTGCATTGCTGGAAAATTTTGTCTGTGGGGAGAGATCACTGAAAACAGCTGGAATGACTGTGCCCAGGACTGACAATAGGGACCTTGAGACAATGCTAGCAGCAAATCAAGGTTCTCAATATACTGAATGGTTTTTATTTCTCCTTTCTCATATGACCTCATCCTCCTCCTACCTCCAGATGTATTGGTTCCATCCAACACCTGAAAAGCAAATTTGGCAAAGATTACCTGCTGGAGATGAAGGTGAAGAACCTGGCACAAGTGGAGCCCCTCCATGCAGAGATCCTGAGGCTTTTCCCCCAGGCTGCTCGGCAGGAAAGGTAAATATGGTTGCTGTTTTGGAAATGGTACCAGATGTTCACTGTTACTTGTCAGTTACATTGAGTGATAGTCATTCAAAAGGAAAACCTGAAAGAAAGAGATTATTTGTTGGATTCTGCAGGAAGTAAACTAGAGAAGAGAGAGCAGATGTAAGAGCTGATATAGCAAATGTCATGGTCCCACTATGTGCCAGGGGCTGTCCTAGTATTGTGTTATCCTATCCAAAACTTACAGAGACTTTTCAGCATAGACGTAGCTATTCCAGTAAAAAATGAGTGGACTTCAAAAAAGGGTCGTGAGTATCAGGGCTTTACAGGAACCTTCATAAATGAAATTGATTATTATCTTTATGAAGAGGAAATTGGCCGAGAGACAGGTTAGGTCACATGGGAGTTAACAAGTGGCAGAACCAAGAGATAAACCTAATTATTTTATATCAAATCAATTAACATTTCCAATTTTATGTAAATTCTGGTAACAGCA
>NW_026667072.1:0-1379 GCF_009828535.3 Hylobates moloch | reverse complement strand
GAGGAGCTTCAGCTGTCACATCTACCATTTGTGATATGGTAGAGATCCATAACCCCTAGGGAACCTTACTGTAAAATAACAGCAATTGCCCTTCTTCATAAAATCATTAGGATTAAATGGCAAAGAACATAACAATACTTTGGAGCCTTCTGTTATAGCTAACATTTCCTATCTTCTACTCCAGTAAGTGCAGAAAAGGGAGAATACGAAAGAAGAGCATAGGATTTGGAGGAAGATTCCAACATGATATTGAAACATATAAACACACTGTGTATCTGCATTCCAAACCTGGCCAGAAGTAGTCAACCAATAGCCGATCTTTTTAACTCTAGAGGAGATGTTGGGAAACTACAGACCGTGAACCAGATCCAGCTTGCTGCCTGTTTTTGTACATAAAGTTTTACTGAAACACAGCTATGCCTCTTCCTGTACGTATTGCCTGTGGCTGCTTTATTGCCACAAGGACTGGGGTGGGTAGTTACTGCAGAGACCATCAGACTGACAAAGCCTAAAATACTATCAGGCCTTTTACAGAAAATGTTTGCTCTGCCCTGCTCTAGGGCCCTGAACCTCAGTTAACTCTACCCTCTTTAACCTCAGTTCATGAAATAGTGTAAGACTAGAAGCTCTACGTTTATATTTAACTTCTATTTGGGAAGTTCTTGTAAGAGTAGATAGAGTTCTGTTTTTCTGAATATGATTTCGATATGTAAGAATTGTTTGTTTCGTAACTTCCCTATTTCTTATCCAGATCCTATCCCTGGAGGCTGTAATTTGGAGTTTGATTTAGATATTGATCCTAACATTTACTTGGAGTATAATTTCTTTGAAACGACTATCAAGTTTGCCCCAGCAAACCTAGGCTATGCGAGGTATGTCTGTCTCCCATGTCTGAGAAATGCTTTTAGAATATACATGACAACAGTTGTGTAGATTTGACCAGCTCTCTCAACTCCCTAGTTCTCTGTAGTAAAACTGAGTTCTTTAATTTTTGGAGGGAATTGGTGTAATTTAAACTTCATTACTAATATTTGGGCTGTCATTTACAGTTAATATTTTCCCACTGCATTCTTGTGAACTCTTTTTATTTGAAGAGCCAGATGTGAGTCTACTATAAGCTTGAAAGTACATCCTGGTTCTTATAAAGCACTTTAAATATAGATAGCACTCAGTAGCCCTGAAACATCCTTTTATTTTTATAAAGATTCATTGTTTTAATTAAAGCTGTGCCTCAGTTTCTGCTTTAATGGTAATGATAGCTAATATTTGAGAACACCTGAATGCTTCCTGTGCATTGTCCATGGTTGTTATGTTATGGACATATATGTCATGAGTATTGTTATGTTCTTTGCCATTTAATCCTAATGATTTTATGAAGA
>NW_026667071.1:0-1379 GCF_009828535.3 Hylobates moloch | reverse complement strand
CACTCTAGGCCACTTAGCGCTCCGAATGTCCCCTTGCAGTTTCTACAGAAAGAGTGTTTCAGAAATGCTCTATCAAAAGTAAGCTTCAACTCTGTTAGTTGAATGCACATAACAGAAAGCAGTTTGACAGAATGCGTCTGAGTAGTTTTTATTTGAAGATATTCCTTTTTTCAATGTAGGCCGCTAAGCGCTAAGAATGTCCGCTTGCAGTTTCTACAGAAAGAGTGTTTCTTAACTGCTCTATCAAATGTAAGCTTCAACTGTGTGAGTTGAATGCACTGAACAGAAAGAAGTTTCACAGAACGTTTCTGTGTAGTTTTTATTTGAAGATATTCCATTTTCCACGGTAGGCCACTTAGCGCTCAGAATGTCCCCATGCAGTTTCTACAGAAAGAGTGTTTTATAACTGCTGTATCAAAACTAAGCTTCAACTCGGTTAGTTGAATGCAGAGAACAGAAAGAAGTTTCACACAATGCTTCTGTGTAGTTTTTATTTGAAGATATTCCTTTTTCCACTATAAGCACCTTAGCGCTCAGAATGTCCTATTGCAGTTTCTACAGAAACAGTGTTTCAGAACTGCTCTATCAAAAGTAAGCTTCAACTCTGTTAATTGAATGCACAGAACAGAAATAAGATTTGCAGAATGCTCTGTGTAGTTTTTATTTGAAGATATTCCTTTTTCCAATGTAGACCCATTAGTACTCTGAATGTCCCCTTCCAGTTTCTACAGAAAGACTGTTTCAGAACTGCTCAATCAAAAGAAAGCTTCAACTCTGTTAGTTGAATGCACAGAACAGAAAGAAGGTTCACAGAATGCTTCTGTGTCGTTTTTATTTGAAGATATTCCTTTTTCCACTATAAGCCCCTTAGCGCTCAGAATGTCCACTTGCAGTTTCAACAGAAAGAGTGTTTCAGAACTGCTCTATCAAAAGTAAGCTTCAACTCTGCTAGTTCAATGCAGGGAAGAGAAAGAAGTTTCACAGAATGATTCTATGTAGCTTGTATTTCAAGATATACCTTTTTTCACTCTAGGCCCCTTAGCGCTCCGAATGTCCCCTTGCAGTTTCTACAGTAAGAGTGTTTCAGAAATGCTCTATCAAATGTAAGCTTCAACTCTGTTAGTTGAATGCACATAACAGAAAGCAGTTTCACAGAATGCGTCTCAGTACTTTTTATTTGAAGATATTCCTTTTTCCACTGTAGGCCCCTTAGCGCTCAGAATGTCCGCTTGCAGTTTCTACAGAAAGAGTGTTTCATAACTGCTCTATCAAACGTAAGCTTCAACTCTGTGAGTTGAATGCACAGAACAGAAAGAAGTTTCACAGAACGTTTCTGTGTAGTTTTTAGTTGAAGATATTCCTTTTTCCACTGTAGGCCC
>NW_026667070.1:0-1380 GCF_009828535.3 Hylobates moloch | reverse complement strand
CTTAGCATGAGAACAGTAGTTCTCATTAAGGTGTAAACATGGTTGTCATTGTGTGCGTTTACTGTACATTTATTTTCTTCTCACTAGGTTGTGAGATGCCGTTGTTAAATTTTATGTCATTCTGTTCCCCTTCACACAGACTTCTCATAAACAAGCCTCTTGCTTAGCACTTCTCTTTGAACACAACCCTATATTGAATGTTGTGTTCTGTAAACGCCCCTTTTCCAATGCATGATTCCAGTTTAACAGCTCTCACCTAGCTTGCCCTTCCTCATCCTGCCTGCCCTACTAAGAACCCTCTTTTGCTTAATCTCTTTTTGCTAATTATTCACACGCATGCCAGTTAAAAATTCTTTTCTCTATCTCTTTCTGATTAATTAGAGGATTTCCTAAATTGCAAATAATCTCTTGACATTATAGGCAGGCCATCCGGGCCACCTTTAGAAACACGGAAAGGGGCGCCCTCCTGACCACCCACTACATGGCAGAGGCTGAGGCCGTGTGTGACCGAGTGGCCATCATGGTGTCCGGAAGGTTGAGGTGAGTGCCTGTCCTGGACTCACACTTGAGCCCAAGGTGCATTGCTGGAAAATTTTGTCTGTGGGGAGAGATCACTGAAAACAGCTGGAATGACTGTGCCCAGGACTGACAATAGGGACCTTGGGACAATGCTAGCAGCAAATCAAGGTTCTCAATATACTGAATGGTTTTTATTTCTCCTTTCTCATATGACCTCATCCTCCTCCTACCTCCAGATGTATTGGTTCCATCCAACACCTGAAAAGCAAATTTGGCAAAGATTACCTGCTGGAGATGAAGGTGAAGAACCTGGCACAAGTGGAGCCCCTCCATGCAGAGATCCTGAGGCTTTTCCCCCAGGCTGCTCGGCAGGAAAGGTAAATATGGTTGCTGTTTTGGAAATGGTACCAGATGTTCACTGTTACTTGTCAGTTACATTGAGTGATAGTCATTCAAAAGGAAAACCTGAAAGAAAGAGATTATTTGTTGGATTCTGCAGGAAGTAAACTAGAGAAGAGAGAGCAGATGTAAGAGCTGATATAGCAAATGTCATGGTCCCACTATGTGCCAGGGGCTGTCCTAGTATTGTGTTATCCTATCCAAAACTTACAGAGACTTTTCAGCATAGACGTAGCTATTCCAGTAAAAAATGAGTGGACTTCAAAAAAGGGTCGTGAGTATCAGGGCTTTACAGGAACCTTCATAAATGAAATTGATTATTATCTTTATGAAGAGGAAATTGGCCGAGAGACAGGTTAGGTCACATGGGAGTTAACAAGTGGCAGAACCAAGAGATAAACCTAATTATTTTATATCAAATCAATTAACATTTCCAATTTTATGTAAATTCTGGTAACAGCA
>NW_026667069.1:0-1380 GCF_009828535.3 Hylobates moloch | reverse complement strand
ATTCTTTTCTTTAAGAATGTTGAATATCGGCCCCCACTCTCTTCTGGCTTGTAGAGTTTCTGCTGAGAGATCAGCTGTTAGTCTGATGGGCTTCCCTTTGTGGGTAACCCGACCTTTGTCTCTGGCTGCCCTTAACATTTTTTCCTTCATTTCAACTTTGGTGAATCTGACAATTATGTGTCTTGGAGTTGCTCTTCTCGAGGAGTATCTTTGTGGCGTTCTCTGTATTTCCTGAATCTGAATGCTGGCCTGCCTTGCTAGATTGGGGAAGTTCTCCTGGATAATATCTTGCAGAGTGTTCTCCAACTTGGTTCCATTCTCCCCATCATTTTCAGGTACACCAATCAGACGTAGGTTTGGTCTTTTCACATAGTCCCAAATTTCTCGGAGGCTTTGTTCATTTCTTTTTATTCTTTTTTCTCTAAACTTCCCTTCTCTCTTCATTTCATTCATTTCATCTTCCATCAGCGATACCCTTTCTTCCAGTTGATCGCATCTCCTCCTGAGGCTTCTGCAATCTTCGCGTAGTTCTCGAAACTTGGCTTTCAGCTCCATCAGCTCCTTTAAGCCCTTCTCTCCATTGGTTATTCTAGTTATCTATTCTTCTAATATTTTTTCAAAGTTTTTAACTTCTTTGCTATTGTTTTGAATTTCCTCTCGTAGCTCAGAGTAGTTTGATCGTCTGAAGCCTTCTTCTCTCAACTCATCACAGTCATCCTCCATCCAGCTTTGTTCCGTTGCTGGTGAGGAACTGCGTTCCTTTGGAGGAGGAGAGGTGCTCTGTTTTTTAGAGTTTCCAGTTTTTTTGTTCTGTTTTTTCCCCATCTTTGTGGTTTTATCTACTTTTGGTCTTTGATGATGGTGATGTACAGGTGAGTTTTTGGTGTGGATGTCCTTTCTGTTTGTTAGTTTTCCTTCTACCAGACAGGACCCTCAGCTGCAGGTCTGTTGGAGTTTACTAGAGGTCGACTCCAGACCCTGTTTGGCTGGGTGTCAGCAGCGGTGGCTGCAGAACAGCGGATTTTCGTGAGACCACAAATTCAGCTGTCTGATAGTTCCTCTGAAAGTTTTGTCTCAGAGGAGTACCTGGTTGAATGAGGTGTCAGTCTGTCCCTACTGGGGGGGTGCCTCCCCGTTAGGCTGCTCAGGGGTGAGGGACCCACTTTAGGAGGCAGTCTGTCCGTTCTCAGATCTCCAGCTGCGTGCTGGGAGAACCACTACTCTCTTCAAAGCTGTCAGTCAGACAGGGACATTTAAGTCTGTGGAGGTTCTTGCTGAGTTTTTGTTTGTCTGTGCCCTGCCCCCAGAGGTGGAGCCTACAGAGGCAGGCAGGCCTCCTTGAGCTGTGGTGGGCTCCACCCAGTTCGAGCTTCCTGGCTG
>NW_026667068.1:0-1380 GCF_009828535.3 Hylobates moloch | reverse complement strand
TTGCTTAGACATTTTGAAGACAGCCTTTTATCAGATGTATGTTTGTCAAAAGGTTTCTTGTACAATGAAACATATATGGAAATGTTCTGTGCAATAAAAACAGCAGTGGTAACAGAGGAGATGTAGGCTCTGAGTGTCTCACTGGAGACTGAAGTCCACAGATATGCAACAAAGCCTTTGTCTGCCTGATGTTTTTGCCTGCTGCTGGTCATGTGCTTTCACATATCAAGAGAGGACATTTAACATTTGAGCCACAGCGTCATTTGCTCTTGTCTGATGGGTGAGATTTTTGCTGGCGTAGCCCATATTGTCATATGTTCTTGGGGCCCACAGGATTATTCTTGGTCATCTAAGATGTTACTGACATCTTGTCACCTTAAGATGTTGCTGACTTAATCACCTTCAACTGACTCCTGTTCATTCTTCAAAATAAGCAAACACATGTTGTTTCAGTGATCCTTTCAGTTGGGGATTTGCCTGGTGCATTGCTATGTGAGGTCATCTCCCGTCAAATGACCCACAGGTGGTAACAGTCTGTGAACAAACAGTTTACAGGAGGGACCAACCATGTGTGGACATGGGGTGGGTCATTTCAAAGTGAGGTAGTCAACCTGTACCTTAGACTGGCACAGACAGAAGAAGCCACAATCCTTTAGAGAGAAAAAAATTACAAAGTATAAATATCCTTTGTTAAGAGAAACAGAGACCATTTTCAGACGGCATAATAGTATTAAAATGTGTTCTCATTGTTCAGCTCCCACTTATGAGTGAGAACATGCAGTGTTTGGTTTTCTGTTCCTGTGTTAGCTTGCTGAGGATAATGGCCTCCAGCTTCATCCCTGTCCCTACAGAGGACTTGATCTCATACCTTTTTATGGCTGTGTAGTATTCCATGATGTATATGTAGTACATTTTCTTTTTCCAGTTCTTATCATTGATGGGCATATGGGTTGGTTCCAAGTCTTTACCATTGTGAATAGTGCTGCTATAAACATACGTAGAGCAGATGGTGCTCAAAGCAAGATGGACGTCTGAGCAAGATGAGCACCAAGCTTGATGGAGCTCAGAGCAGATGGAGCTCCAGGTGAGATGGAGCTCCAATTAATATGAAGCTCGGAGCAGATGTTGCTCAGAGTGTGATGGAGCTCCAAGCCTATGGTCTCAGAGCAAGATGGAGCTCTGAGCAAAATGGAGCTCAGAGCAGATGGTGCTCAGAGCAAGATGGAGTTTGGAGTGATTGGAGCTCTGAGAAAGATGGAGCTTGGAGCAAATGGAGCTCTGAGTAAATGGAGCTCTGAGCAAAATGGAGCTCAGTGTGATGGGAGCTCTAAGCAAGATGGAGCTTGGAGCAGATGGAGCTTCAAGCAGATGGTGCTCAGA
>NW_026667067.1:0-1380 GCF_009828535.3 Hylobates moloch | reverse complement strand
ATATTTGTCTATTTCTCCTTGCAGTTCTATCAGTTTTTGCTTCATGTATTTTGAGTCTGTGTTATTAGGCACATACAGATTAAGGATTTGTCTTCTTAGAGAATTGACCTCTTCATCAACATGTAATGTCTCTTTTTTCTCTTACGATTTTTCTTGCTCAGAAATCCGCTTTGTCTGAAATTAATACAGCTATACCAACTTTCTTTTGATTAGTGTTACTATGATAATCTTTCCCCTACCTCTGTAGATTAAACCTGTGTCTTTATATTTAAAGAGGATTTCTTGCAGAAAATTTATAGCAGGGTCTTTTTTATTCCAATCCACTCTAGCAACCTTCTTTAATTGAAGTATTAAGACCACTGACAAAGTGACGATTGATAGTTGGGTTAATATCTACCGTATTTGTAACTGTATTTTATTCATTGCTTTTCCTGTTTTTTAATTCACCTTCTCTCTTTTTTTTTTTTTTTTTTTTTGAGATGGAATTTCGCTCTTGTCACCCAGGTTGGAGCGCAGTGGCACGATCTTGGCTCACTGCAACCTCTGCATCCGGGGTTCAAATGATTCTCCTGCCTCAGCCTCCCGAGTAGCTGGGATTACAGGTGCCCGCCACTACACCTGGCTAATTTTTTGTATTTTTTGTAGAGACAGGGTTTCGCCACGTTGGGCAGGCTGGTCTTGAACTCTGGACCTCAGGCGAGCTGCCCACCTTGGCCTCCCAAAGTGCTGGGATTACAGGCCTGAGCCACCGCACCCCGCCTTTATTCACCTTCTTTTGTCTGATTTTAATTCAGTATATGTAATTCTATTTTCTCTCTTCTCTTAGCATTTAAGTGTTGCTTTTAAAAAACCTTATTGTTTGCCCTAAAGTTTGCAATATACATTTTATAACTAACCTAAGTTTACTTTCAAGTAAGTTTATACTGCTTCATGAATTTTGCAGGTGCTGTAAAGTATTTCAAAGTTCTCCATCTAATTACTTATAAAGTTACTGTCATTAATTTCACTCTACCACATGCTACAGTCACATAATACATTCTTATTATTTTGAGTAAATATCTATCTTATCAATTAAGAATAAGGTAAACAAAGATTTTACTTTATTTTCACTTATTCCTTCTCCAAAGCTTTTCTTAATTATGTAGAAGGTTTTTACATTTTCTTCATTTTTGAAGGTTAATTTCTCTGAATATAAAATTGTTGTTTTTGTTTCAACACTTTAAATACTTCACCCACCTTCTTCTCATTTGCAAAGTTTCTGATAAAGTGTAGCATATAATATTCGTATTTGTTCTCTGTAAATGTAATGTTTTCCCTCTGGCTTCTTTGAAAGTTTTCTTTTGCTTTGGTTTCCTTTTGTTTGAATATGGTAAGCCTGGA
>NW_026667066.1:0-1380 GCF_009828535.3 Hylobates moloch | reverse complement strand
TGAATGGGGTGTCAGTCTGTCCCTACTGGGGGGGTGCCTCCCAGTTAGGCTGCTCAGGGGTGAGGGGCCCACTTTTTGAGGCAGTCTGTCCGCTCTCAGATCTCCAGCTGCGTGCTGGGAGAACCACTACTCTCTTCAAAGCTGTCAGACAGGGACATTTAAGTCTGTGGAGGTTCCTGCTGACTTTTTGTTTGTCTGTGCCCTGCCCCCAGAGGTGGAGCCTACAGAGGCAGGCAGGCCTCCTTGAGCTGTGGTGGGCTCCACCCAGATCGAGCTTCCTGGCTGCTTTGTTTACCTAAGCAAGCCTGGGCAATGGCGGGCGCCCCTCCCCCAGCCTCGCTGCTGCCTTGCAGCTTGATCTCAGACTGCTGTGCTAGCAGTCAGCGAGACTCCGTGGGCATAGGACCCTCCGAGCCAGGTGTGGGACACAATCTCCTAGTGTGCCGTTTTCCAGGCCCGTTGGAAAAGCGCAGTATTAGGGTGGGACTGACCCGATATTCCAGGTGCCGTCTGTTACCCCTTTGACTAGGAAAGGGAACTCCCTGACCCCTTGCACTTCCCTAGTGAGGCAATGCCTCGCCTTGCTTTGGCTCGCACACAGTGCGCTTCACCGACGGTCCTGCACCCACTGTTTGGCACTCCCTAGTGAGATGAAACTGGTACCTCAAACAGAAATGCAGAAATCACCCATCTTCTGTGTCGCTCAGGCTGGGAGCTGTAGACCAGAGCTGTTCCTATTCGGCCATCTTGGCTCCACCCCTCTGGTAATTAACTGTTAACTGGCTTTTGAGTGTTTTACTTATTCATAAATCCTTGATAGAGGTCATTTAAGTGGCTTAAGTTGAATTCAAATTAAATTTGGTTAGGATTTTTTAATGAACTGAAAACATACTATTTTTCCTATTTAAAATAATGGGGCCAAATAAAAATAATACAAACCAAAAATAAAATAATGGGGCCAGATGTGGTGGCTCACATTTGTAATCCCAACACTTCTGGAGGCTGAGGCAGGTAGACTGCTTGAGCCTAGAAGTTTAAGACCAGATGAGGAATCACAGTGAGACCCCATCTCTAAAAAAAAAATTTTTTTAAACGAGCTAGGCATGGTGATGAACAGCTATGGTGACAGCTACTTGGCAGGGTGAGGTTGGAGGATCGCTTGAGCCTAGGAGGTCAAGGCTGCAGTGAGCTGTGATTGTGCCACTGTACTCCAGCCTGAACAAGGAGAGCGAGACCCTGTCTCAAAAAAAAAAAAAAGAGACAAAAAGGTTAAAAAAATGGAATGTAGCCTCTGAGATCTGGGTCTCTAAAAATTTACCATTCAGTATATCAGAAATAGGTTAGATTCAACTGAGGAAAAACTGTAGTTGGTAAATTTTG
>NW_026667065.1:226-1380 GCF_009828535.3 Hylobates moloch | reverse complement strand
CACCACCCTCCGCCCCGCCTTCCGGCCGCCGGCCCAGATCAACCAGACGCCCCCCCACCCCCAGCGGCGCCTGCCCGCCCCCCACCAACTGCACCTACACCACTGCTCCTCCAAACTTCCCAGCCCCCGAAGGCTGGTGCAATGGCTCCCTACACAAGTCTATCAACTCTTCCACTGGTGGCCCCTGTGTTCCCGTCACTCCCTTTCCCCAACTCACCCTATTACCCTTCTCTGAAGGCTCATCAGCACACCGACACAAGAGAGCAGTTTTCCTACCATTCATTCTCGGGCTATCACTCACCACCTCCCTACTAGGCTCAGGACTAGGGGCTGCCTCCCTAGGTTACAGCGTGTCTCAGTTTTCCGATCTCAAGATTCCGCTTTACAACGTCAAATCACATCCCTAGCAGGGGTAACACTTCAAACCGCCGAGCTCCAGATTTACTCACCGCTGAAAAAGGCGGTACTTGCATCTTCTTACAAACATTAAAACTTACATAACATTAGGAAGAAACTAATAGGGGCCAACTCGTCCCCATCATTGTGGGACACCCTAAAGACCCCCTCGTACCCTGGATCCTCCCATTTCTAGGCCCTCTCATGGGTCCTCTTGTGCTCTCCTTCCGTGCCTTCTCAAATTCATGAGACAGCAAGTCTCATCCATCTCTAACCAAACCTTTAACCAGCTTCTCCTTAGACATTATGAACTCCTAGCAACCAGCGAGAAAGCGGCTGACTCCAGAGACAGACTCTGAGCGCCATGTCTCGGTTCCACCAGTTCCTAGACGATCTCCGCAAAGACTGCTAGCTCATCACAGACCCCTCCCTGCCCTTTGGCTGGCTGCAAGGAACATTCATGGACTTCACAACTGAGGAGATGTTCACGTACTGCGCCCTACTGCTTGGCCTTATACTCCTGCTGTGCCCCGTACACAACCCCCACAGTCCTCCCATACCCCTCCCCCACGACGCCCCTGCTCAGCAGGAAGTAGTCAGACGAACAACAACGCCCATTTCCCCACTTCTTAAGAAACAAAAAAGCACTTTGGGAGGCCGAGGCGGGCGGATCACGAGGTCAGGAGATCGAGACCACGGTGAAACCCCGTCTCTACTAAAAATACAAAAAATTAGCCGGGCGCGGTGGCAGGCGCCTG
>NW_026667065.1:0-126 GCF_009828535.3 Hylobates moloch | reverse complement strand
AAAAAAAAAAAAAAAAAAAAAAGAAACAAAAAAGGGAGGAATGTTAGGTAACAGGGGTACCTTAATGGCGCCGGTTCCGGGTTCTTCTCCCCTCCTTGACCGGGCACTGTCTGAACCCGCCAAAGG
>NW_026667064.1:0-1380 GCF_009828535.3 Hylobates moloch | reverse complement strand
GTTTTAGACATGAAGTCCTTGCCCACGCCTATGTCCTGAATGGTATTACCTAGGTTTTCTTGTAGGATTTTAATGGTTTTAGGTCTAACATATAAGTCTTTAATCCATCTTGAATTAATTTTTGTCTAAGGTGTAAGGAAGGGATCCAGTTTCAGCTTTCTACATATGGCTAGCCAGTTTTCCCAGCACCATTTATTAAATAGGGAATCCTTTCCCCATTTCTTGTTTTTGTCAGGTTTGTCAAAGATCAGATAGTTGTAGCTATGCGGCGTCATTTCTGAGGGCTCTGTTCTGTTCCATTGATCTATGTCTCTGTTGTGGTACCAGTACCATGCTGTTTTGGTTACTGTAGCCTTGTAGTATAGTTTGAAGTCAGGTAGCGTGATGCCTCCAGCTTTGTTCTTTTGGCTTAGGATTGACTTGGCGATGCGGGCTCTTTTTTGGTTCCATATGAACTTTAAAGTAGTTTTTTCCAATTCTGTGAAGAAAGTCATTGGTAGCTTGATGGGGATGGCATTGAATCTATAAATGACCTTGGGCAGTATGGCCATTTTCACGATATTGATTCTTCCAACCCATGAGCATGGAATGTTCTTCCATTTGTTTGTATCCTCTTTGATTTCATTGAGCAGTGGTTTGTAGTTCTCCTTGAAGAGGTCCTTCACATCCCTTGTAAGTTGGATTCCTAGGTATTTTATTCTCTTTGAAGCAATTGTGAATGGGAGTTCACTCATGATTTGGCTCTCTGTTTGTCTGTTATTGGTGTACAAGAATGCTTGTGATTTTTGTACATTAATTTTGTATCCTGAGACTTTGCTGAAGTTGCTAATCAGCTTAAGGAGATTTCGGGCTGAGACAATGGGGTTTTCTAGATATACAATCATGTCATCTGCAAACAGGGACAATTTGACTTCCTCTTTTCCTAATTGAATACCCTTTATTTCCTTCTCCTGCCTGATTGCTCTGGCCAGAACTTCCAGCACTATGTTGAAAAGGAGCGGTGAGAGAGGGCATCCCTGTCTTGTGCCAGTTTTCAGAGGGAATGCTTCCAGTTTTTGCCCATTCAGTATGATATTGGCTGTGGGTTTGTCATAGATAGCTCTTATTATTTTGAGATACGTCCCATCAATACCTAACTTATTGAGAGTTTTTAGCATGAAGCGTTGTTGAATTTTGTCAAAGGCCTTTTCTGCATCTATTGAGATAATCATGTGGTTTTTGTCTTTGGTTCTGTTTATATGCTGGATTACATTTATTGATTTGCGTATGTTGAACCAGCCTTGCATCCCAGGGATGAAGCCCACTTGATCATGGTGGATAAGCTTTTTGATGTGCTGCTGGATTCGGTTTGCCAGTATTTTATTGAGGATTTTTGCATCA
>NW_026667063.1:0-1380 GCF_009828535.3 Hylobates moloch | reverse complement strand
GGAAAAATGTTAAGGGCAGCCAGAGAGAAAGGTCGGGTTACCCACAAGGGGACGCCCATTAGACTAACAGCTGATCTCTCGGCAGAAACTCTACAAGCCAGAAGAGAGTGGGGGCCGATATTCAACATTCTTAAAGAAAAGAATTTTCAACCCAGAATTTCATATCCAGCCAAACTAAGCTTCATAAGTGAAGGAGAAATAAAATACTTTACAGGCAAGCAAACACTGAGTGATTTTGTCAACACCAGGATTGCCCTAAAAGAGCTCCTGAAGGAAGCACTAAACATGGAAAGGAACAACCGGTACCAGCCACTGCAAAAACATCCCAAATTGTAAAGACCGTTGAGGCTAGGAATAAACTGCATCAACTAACGAGCAAAATAACCAACTAATATCATAATGACAGGATCAGATTCACACATAACAATATTAACTTTAAATGTAAATGAGCTAAATGCTCCACTTAAAAGACACAGACTGGCAAACTGGATAAGGAGTCAGGACCCATCAGTGTGCTGTACTCAGGAAACCCATCTCACGTGCAGAGACACACATAGACTCAAAATAAAGGGATGGAGGAAGATCTATCAAGCAAATGGAAAACAAAAAAAGCCAAGGGTTGAAATCCTAGTCTCTGATAAAATAGACTTTAAACCAACAAAGATCAAAAGAGACAAAGAAGGCCATTACATAATGGTAAAGGGATCAATTCAACAAGAAGGGCTAACTTTCCTAAATATATATGTACCCAATACAGGAGCACCCAGATTCATAAAGCAAGTCCCGAGTGACCTACAAAGGGACTTAAACTCCCACACAATAATAATGGGAGATTTTAACACCCCACTGTCAACATTAGACAGATCATCTAGACAGAAAGTTAACAAGGATACCCAGGAATTGAACTCAGTTCTGCACAAAGTGGACCCAATAGACATCTACAGAACTCTCCACCCCAAATCAACATAATATACATTTTTTCAGCACCACACCACACCTATTCCAAAATTGACCACATAGTTGGAAGTAAAGTTCTCCTCAGCAAATGTAAAAGAACAGAAATTATAACAAACAGTCTCTCAGACCACAGTGCGATCAAACTAGAACTCAGGATTAAGAAACTCACTCAAAACCCCTCAACTACATGGAAACTGAACAACCTGCTCCTGAATGGCTACTGGGTACATAATGAAATGAAGGCAGAAATAAAGATGTTCTTTGAAACCAATGAGAACAAAGACAAAACATACCAGAATCTCTGGGACACATTCAAAGCAGTGTGTAGAGGGAAATTTATAGCACTAAATGGCCACAAGAGAAAGCAGGAAAGATCCAAAATTTACATCCTAACATCACAATTAAAAGAACTAGAAAAGCAAG
>NW_026667062.1:0-1380 GCF_009828535.3 Hylobates moloch | reverse complement strand
TGGGCAGGGCCCAGAGAGCATCAGGTTGCCCGTTTCACCAGGCACCCCTGCTCCAGTGCAAGGGAGAGACCGGCCAGGGACCCAGGGCCGGGCTTGGGGTGGTGGGCAGGGCAGGGTGGGGCTGTGTGGTGGGGCACATGGCCCACCCGAGGAGCCATTCTTGGGGAGCCTGGAGTGGGGAGGGGGCTGGCTGGGGTCTCTGTAAAAGCCTCTTCTTGGGCAATGTCCTTTAGGTTTCCTGTGGGCTGAGACCTGAGATAAATGCCCCTCACCTGACCCTGAGGTCTCTTGGGGTACAGAAGGGTGAGAGGAGTGGAAGGGGGCATCCCCCTCTCAGTTGGTTTAGATCCTCTCTTAGCACAGCCCACCGTTTCCCCATCCTATAGCTGAACCCCTGTTTGCCCACCCCAGCCTGGAGTGTAAACCTGGGGAAAGGTTTATACGAGGAGACTGGATTATCAAGGGCTTCTAGGGATGCAGCAGGCTCAGAAGCTGACTGGATGGAACTGTAGCCCCTAGAGTGCATTCCTGGGTGTCAGGCTCTGCAGAAGGGGCCAGTGTGGACACTGCACCCCTCTGGAGCCCCAATTTCTTTATCTGCCATGTGAGTTGGCCTCTGAGGCTTGATGGCATTTCTGTGCTGTGAGGTGGGCCTGGTGGGTTTGGGCTCAGTTTCCAAGGCAGGATAGGTTCTCGGTCCCCTCTTTCTCTTCAGCACCCAGGTCCGGGCCAGCACCGTGGGTGGAGCAGTGTGGGGTGAAAGACAGCGACTTCGGGGGGCTCACCTGACACTGCAACCCATTTCCCCACCAGACAGGGTTGAGGCGGGCCGGGCTGGGGTGGTGGCTGCCTGGGAGGGCCTGGGGACGGTGAAGTTCTGCCTTCTCCTGTTCTCCATATTAGGTCATGGGAAAGCATAGCTGGAAGGCCCGCCCGAATCACAGGTGACAGCCTGAGAGCAGTGCCACGCACACGCACACGCACACACGCACGGCACCCAGCACGAGGATTTGGAGAAATGAGGCAAATTACTGATGATGGGTGGGGAGGGGTTCCCCAGCCACCTGGGAGCTGGCAGGTGGCCCGTGGTGATGAAAGCCCAGGGAAACGTGTGAACCCCGGCAGCCCTACACAACTTGGGGCCCCTCTCCTCTCCAGCCCTTCTCCTGTGTGCCTACCTCCTGCTGCCGCCACCATGACCACCACCATCTGCCAGTTCACCTCCTCCAGCTCCATCAAGGGCTCCTCCAGCCTGGCGGGCGGCTCGTCCCACACCTCCTGCCGGCTGTCTGGCAGCCTGGGTGCCGGCTCCGGCAGGCTGGGATCTGCTGGCGGCCTGGGCAGCGCCCTCGGGGGTAGCAGCTACTCCAGCTGCTACAG
>NW_026667061.1:0-1380 GCF_009828535.3 Hylobates moloch | reverse complement strand
TACTGGGTTCAGTGGTGACTTGTGAGCAGTTAAAAGAGAAGGGAATGGATATACTCTCTCGGAGGGTGGAGCCAAGATGGCCGAATAGGAACAGCTCCGGTCTCCAGCTCCCAGCCCCAGCGACACAGAAGACTGGTGATTTCTGCATTTCTGCTTGAGGTACCGGTTTCATCTCACTAGGGAGTGCCTAACAGTGGGTGCAGGACAGACGGTGAAGCGCACTCTGCGCGAGCCGAAGCAGGGCGAGGCATTGCCTCACTCGGGAAGCGCAAGGGGTCAGGGAGTTCCCTTTCCTAGTCAAAGAAAGGGGAAACAGACGGCACCTGGAATATCGGGTCAGTCCCATCCTAATACTGCGCTTCTCCAACGGGCCTGGAAAACGGCACACTAGGAGATTGTGTCCCGCACCTGGCTCGGAGGGTCCTATGCCCACGGAGTCTCGCTGATTGCTAGCACAGCAGTCTGAGATCAAGCTGCAAGGCGGCAGCGAGGCTGGGGGAGGGGCGCCCGCCATTGCCCAGGCTTGCTTAGGTAAACAAAGCAGCCAGGAAGCTCGAACTGGGTGGAGCCCACCACAGCTCAAGGAGGCCTGCCTGCCTCTGTAGGCTCCACCTCTGGGGGCAGGGCACAGACAAACAAAAACTCACCAAAGAACCTCCACAGACTTAAATGCCCCTGTCTGACTGACAGCTTTGAAGAGAGTAGTGGTTCTCCCAGCACGCAGCTGGAGATCTGAGAACAGACAGACTGCCTCCTAAAGTGGGTCCCTCACCCCTGAGCAGCCTAACTGGGAGGCACCCCCCCAGTAGGGTCAGACTGACACCTCATTCAACCGGGTACTCCTCTGAGACAAAACTTTCAGAGGAACTATCAGACAGCTGAATTTGTGGTCTCACGAAAATCCGCTGTTCTGCAGCCACCGCTGCTGACACCCAGCCAAACAGGGTCTGGAGTGGACCTCTAGTAAACTCCAACAGACCTGCAGCTGAGGGTCCTGTCTGGTAGAAGGAAAACTAACAAACAGAAAGGACTTCAACACCAAAAACCCATCTGTACATCACCATCACCAAAGACAAAAAGTAGATAAAACCACAAAGATGGGGAAAAAACAGAGCAGAAAAACTGGAAACTCTAAACAACAGAGCACCTCTCCTCCTCCAAAGGAACGCAGTTCCTCACCAGCAACGGAACAAAGCTGGATGGAGGATGACTTTGATGAGTTGAGAGAAGAAGGCTTCAGACGATCAAACTACTCTGAGCTACGAGAGGAAATTCAAAACAATAGCAAAGAAGTTAAAAACTTTGAAAAAAAATTAGAAGGATGGATAACTAGAATAACCAATGGAGAGAAGGGCTTAAAGGAGCTGATGGAGCTGAAAG
>NW_026667060.1:0-1380 GCF_009828535.3 Hylobates moloch | reverse complement strand
TCTCTTTCTGTAGAAACCGCAAACAGACATTCGGAGCGCTAAGGGGCCTATAGTGGAAAAAGGAATATCTTCAAATAAAAACTACACAGAATCATTCTGCCAAACTTCTTTCTGTTCTGTGCATTCAACTAACGGACTTGAACCTTACTTTTGATTGAGAATTTCTGAAACACACTTTCTGTAGAAACTGCAAGCGGACATTCGGAGCACTAAGGGGCTTATAGTGGAAAAAGATATATCTTCAAATTAAAACTACACAGAAGCATTCTGTGAAACTTATTTCTTATGTGTGCATTCACCTAGCAGAGGTGAACCTTACTTTTGATTGAGGAGTTTCGAAACACTCTTTCTGTAGAAACTGCAAGTGGACATTCGGAGCTCTAAGGGGCCTACAGTGGAAAAAGGAATATCTTGAAATAAAAACCACACAGAATAATTCTGCCAAACTTCTTTCTGTTCTGTGCATTCAACTGACAGAGTTGAACCATACTATTGACTGTAAAGCTCTGAAACTCTCTTTCTGTAGAAACTGCAAGCAGATACTCAGAGAGCCAGGTGGCCCATGGTGGAAAAAGTAATATCTTCAAAGAAAAACTGCACAGAATCATTCTGCCAAACTTGTTTCTGATCTGTGCTTTCAACTAGCAGAGTTGAACCTTACTTTTGATTGAGGAGTTTTGAAACACTCTTTCTGTAGAAACTGCAACTGGACAATCAGAGCACTAAGCGGCTTATAGTGGAAAAAGGAATATCTTGAAATAAAAAGTACACAGAATCATTCTGCCAAATTTCTTTCTGTTCTGTGCATTCGACTAACAGATTTGAACCTTACTTTTGATTGAGAAGTTCTGAAACTTGCTGTAGAAACTGCAAGCGGACATTTGGAACGCTAAGGGGCCTATAGTGGAAAAAGGAACATCTTCAAAAAAAACTACAAAGAAGTATTCTGCGAAACTTCTTTCTGATCCGTCCATTCAACTAGCAGAGTTTTACCTTACTTTAATTGAGAAGTTATGAAACTCTCTTCTGTAGAACCTGCAAGGGGACATTCGGAGCGCTAAGGAGTCTATAGTGGAAAAAGGAATATCTTCAAATAAAAACTACACAGAATAATTCTGCCAAAATCCTTTCTTTTCTGTGCATTCAACTAACAGAGTTGAACCTTACTGTTGATTGAGAAGTTCTGAAACACTCTTTCTGTAGAAACTGCAAGCGGACATTCGGAGCACTAAGGAGCCTATAGTGGTAAAAGGAATATCTTCAAATAACAACTACACAGAATCATTCTGCCAAACTTCTTTCTGTTCTGTGCATTCAACTAATGGAGTTGAAGCTTACTTTTGATTGAGAAGTTCTGAAACACTCTTTCTGTAGAAACTG
>NW_026667059.1:990-1381 GCF_009828535.3 Hylobates moloch | reverse complement strand
TATGGGCCCCTTAGCGCTCCAAATGACCACTTGCAGTTTTTACAGAAAGAGTGTTTCAGAACTGCTCAATCAAAAGTAATGTTCAATTCTCTTAGTTGAATGCACAGAACAGAAAGCAGTTTCGCAGAATGCTTCTGTGTAGTTTTTATTTGAAGATATTCCTTATTGCACTATAGGCACCTTAGCGCTCTTAATGTCCACTTGCAGTTTCTACAGAAAGAATGCTTCAGAACTGCTCCATCAAAAACAAGGTTCAACTCTGTTTGTTGAATGCACAGAAGAGAAAGAAGTTTTCCAGAATGCTTCTGCGTAGTTTTTTTCGAAGATATTCCTTTTTGCACTATAGGCCCCTTAGCGCTCAGAATGTCCAATAGCAGTTTGGAAAGAAAGG
>NW_026667059.1:507-911 GCF_009828535.3 Hylobates moloch | reverse complement strand
TTTTCCACGATAGGCCCCTTACCCCTATGAATGTCCACTTGCAGTTTCTACAGAAAGAGGGTTTCAGAAATGCTCAATCAAAAGTAACGTTCAACTCTGTTAGCTGAATGCACAGAACAGAAAGAAGTTTCACAGAATGCTTCTGTGCAGTTTTTATTTGATGACATTCCTTTTTCCACTGTAGGCCCCTTTGCGCTCGGAATGTCCGCTTGCAGTTTCTACAGAAAGAGTGTCTCAGAACTGCTCAATCAAAAGTAGGCTTCAACTCTGTTAGTTGAAAGCACAGAATGGAAAGAAGTTTCACAGAATGCTTCTGTGTAGTTTTTATTGGAAGATACTTCATTTTCCAGTATAGGCCCGTTAGGGCTCCGAATGTCCACTTGCAGTTTCTACAGAAAGAGTGT
>NW_026667059.1:0-497 GCF_009828535.3 Hylobates moloch | reverse complement strand
GAAGATATTCCTTTTTCCACGATAGGCCCCTTACCCCTATGAATGTCCACTTGCAGTTTCTACAGAAAGAGGGTTTCAGAAATGCTCAATCAAAAGTAACGTTCAACTCTGTTAGCTGAATGCACAGAACAGAAAGAAGTTTCACAGAATGCTTCTGTGCAGTTTTTATTTGATGACATTCCTTTTTCCACTGTAGGCCCCTTTGCGCTCGGAATGTCCGCTTGCAGTTTCTACAGAAAGAGTGTCTCAGAACTGCTCAATCAAAAGTAGGCTTCAACTCTGTTAGTTGAAAGCACAGAATGGAAAGAAGTTTCACAGAATGCTTCTGTGTAGTTTTTATTGGAAGATACTTCATTTTCCAGTATAGGCCCGTTAGGGCTCCGAATGTCCACTTGCAGTTTCTACAGAAAGAGTGTTTGAGAACTGCTCAATCAAAACTAAGCTTCAACTCTGTTAGTTGAATGCACACATTAGTAGGAATTTTCACAGAATGCTTC
>NW_026667058.1:0-1381 GCF_009828535.3 Hylobates moloch | reverse complement strand
CAAACTTCTTTCTGTTCTGTGCATTCAACTAAAAGAGTTCCAACCTACTGCTGATTGAGAAGTTCTGAAACACTCTTTCTATAGAAACTGCAAGAGGAAACTCGGAGCGCTATGGGGCCTGTAGTGGAAAAAGTAACATCTTCAAATAAAAACTGCACAGAAGTATTCTGCAACACGTCTTTCTGATCTTTGCATTCAACCAGCATAGTTTAACCTTACCATACATTAAGAAGTTGTGAAACTCTCTTTCTGTAGAAACTGCATGGGGACATTCCTAGCGCTAAGGGGATTATAGTGGAAAAAGTTATATCTTCAAATAAAAACTACACAGTAGTATTCTGCCAAACTACTTTCTGTCCTGTGCACTCAACTAAGGGAGTTGAAACTTACTTTTGATTGAGAAGTTCTGTAACTCTCTTTCTGTAGAAACTGCAAGTGGACATTCGGAGCACTAAGGGGCCTATAGTGGAAAAAGGAATATCTTCAAATAAAAACTACACAGAAACATTCTGTGAACCTTCTTTCTGATCTGTGCATTCAACTAACAGAGTTGAACCTTTCTTTTATCGAGAAGCTCTGAAACTCTCTTTCTGTAGAAACTGCAAGCTGACACTCTGAGGCCTAAGGGGCCTATAGTGGAAAAAGGAATATATTCAAATAAAAACTGCACAGAAGCATTCTGCGAATCTTCTTTCTGACCTGTGTATTCAACTGGCAGAGTTGAACCTTACTTTTGATAGAGGAGTTTTGAAACACTCTTTTGTAAAAACTGCAAGGGGTCATTCTGAACGCTAAGGGGTCTATAGTGGAAAAAAGAATATCTTCAAAAAAAAACTACACAGAATCATTCTACCAATATTCTTTCTCTTCTCTGCATTCAACTAGCAGAGTAGAACCTTACTTTTGATTCAGAAGTTGTGAAACTCTCTTTCTGTAGAAACTGCAAGCGGACATTCGGAGTGCTAAGGGGTCTATAGTGGAAAAAGGAATATCCTCAAATAAAAACTACACCGAATCATTCTGCCAAACTTCTTTCTATTCTGTGCATTCAACTAACACAGTTGAACCTTACTGTTGATTGAGAAGTTCTGAAACACTCCTTCTGTAGAAACTGCCAGCCGACATTCCGGTCGTTAAATGGCCTATAGTGGAAAAAGGAATATCTTCAAATAAAAACTACAAAGAATCATTCTGCCAAACTTCTTTCTGTTCTGTGCATTCAACTAACAGGGTTGAACTTTACTGTTGGTTGAGAAGTTATGAAACACTCTTTCAGTAGAAACTACAAGCGGATATTCGGTGCAATTTGTGGCCTAAAGTGGATAAAGAAATATCTTCAAATTAAAACTACACAGAAGCATTCTGTGAAACTTTTTTCTGA
>NW_026667057.1:0-1381 GCF_009828535.3 Hylobates moloch | reverse complement strand
TATCACAGTGGGTGTACACCCTGTGATATTATTCATTATATCCTGGGGAGATATTATTACCTCTAATATCACCGTGGGTGTACACCCTGTGATATTATTCATTATATTCTGAGGAGATGTTCTTTCCCCTAATATCACAGTGGGTGTACACCCTGTGATATTATTCATTACATCCTAGGGAGATATTGTTACCCAAAATATCACAGTGGATGTACACCCTGTCATATTATTTGTTATATCCTTGAGAGATGTTATTACCCCTAATATCACAGTGGGTGTACACCCTGTGACATTGTTTGTCAAATTTCTGGAGATATTATTACCCATAATATCAGTGTGTGTACCCACTGTGACAGTATTGATTACATCTTGGGGTGATATTACTCCTAATTTCATAGTGGCTGTATCCCTGTGTTTACACCCTGTGATGTTATTCATAATATTTTAAGGACATATTACTTCTAATATCACAGAGGTTGTACACCATGTGTGTACACCCTGTGATATTATTCATCATATTTTAGGGAGATATTACTCCTAATATCACAGTCGGTGTACACCATGTTTGTACACCCTATGATATTATTTGTAATATTTTAGGGAGACACTACTCCTAATATCATTGTGGGTGTACAGCATGTTTGTAAACACTGTGATATTATTCATAATATCTGAGGGAGATATTACTGCCAATAGCACAGTGGGTGTACACCCTGTACACCATATGATACTATTCGTGATATCCAAGGGAGATATTACTCCCAATATCATAGTGGGTTTACACCCTGTGGTATTATTCATAATATTCGAGGGAGATATTACTCTCACTATCACAGTGGATGTACATCCTGTGATATTATTTGCAATATCCGAGGGAGACATTACTGCTAATATCACAGTGGGAGTACACCCTGTGATATTATTTGTTTTATCCTGGGGACATATTATTCCTATTATTACAGTGGGTGTACACCCGGTGATATTATTCGTTATATTCATGGAAGATGTTATTACCCCTAATATCACAGTTGGTGTACACCCTGGGATATTATTCATTATATCCTGGGGAGATATTATTACCCCTAGTATCACAGTGAGTGTACGCCCTGTCATATTATTCATTACATCATGGGAAGATATTATTACATCTAATATCACTGTGGGTGTACACCCTGTGATATTATTTATTATATCCTGGTGAGATGTTATTACTGCTAATATCACACAGTGTGTCAAATTTTCTGGAGATATTACTTCCTCTGATATCACAGTGGGTGTACACCCTCTCATATTATTCATTATGTGCTAAGTAGATATTATTACTCCTCATATCACAGTGGGTGTACACCCTCTCATATTATTCGTTATGTACTAAGTAGAT
>NW_026667056.1:386-1381 GCF_009828535.3 Hylobates moloch | reverse complement strand
AAAAAAAAAAAAAAAAAAAAAAAAAAGAAGAAAAAGGCTGAAATACAATACTTTTTTGTTGGGTGCAAGAGGCAGGCTGACTTCACATAACTTCCCTTTGAGTTTGCGGATTTGAAAAATATGAAAAGTCTTTAAAATAACTGCCATGTATTCTTCTGTGAAAAACTGCTTTTTTTTGGAGTGAGAATATGGAATACTACTGGAAGTAAGGTAAGAATAAAGAGATTCTTAAAAATAGATTATGTGATCCATAAATATCATGAAAGAGATTAAAAGGGGGCAAATAACAAAGTTCTGAGGAAAAGTAAGAATTAACCGAAATAAAACCAGGATGGCACTGTGAAAGAATGAAGTAGGGATGAGTATGAAAGAAGACAGAAAACATGACAAAATATTATGTGGGTGAAGGTAGGATAATGTGCTAAATTGGCTGAAATAATTGCCTCTAACATTTAATGACATCTCACATTGCAGTTACTGAATCAGGTAGAAAAATCAGTTTCTGGTGATAGAAAAGACAATATCCATTACATTGCAAAATGCCCCTAAAGAAAACAAATGTGTAATAAAATCTTCTTTAGATGTATTTCTGGGACAAAAGGTATCTCTCTGCATATAAATGCCATACCTCTTTTGTCAGCAATGAAAACTATTTTGAGCAAGAATATTTTCACTTTCAACTTAGCAGGAAATATAATGTTAAAATATACATCCATTTATAAAAGAACTCTAGCTCAGATTCTTAGAAATATTGCTTATAAGACTTTCAACGTATATATTTATTTCCTTATACTTTATGTGGCATAAAATGTATCTTTAGATACAGAGTATGACTTCAACGAATAGCTTTCCAACAAGCCATTCCATAGTTTAAATTTTTCTGTATTCTCCACTTCTTCTGCAATATATACATATGTTAAAAGCCAATGCATTTTATGACTATGGCCTTTATCATATGGATTTTGCAGTTTCTTCCTGTTCCGTGAAATTAAATG
>NW_026667056.1:0-346 GCF_009828535.3 Hylobates moloch | reverse complement strand
AATATTTTCACTTTCAACTTAGCAGGAAATATAATGTTAAAATATACATCCATTTATAAAAGAACTCTAGCTCAGATTCTTAGAAATATTGCTTATAAGACTTTCAACGTATATATTTATTTCCTTATACTTTATGTGGCATAAAATGTATCTTTAGATACAGAGTATGACTTCAACGAATAGCTTTCCAACAAGCCCTTCCATAGTTGAAATTTTTCTGTATTCTCTACTTCTTCTGCAATATATACCTAAGTTAAAAGCCAATGCATTTTATGACTATGGCACTTATCATATGGATTTTGCAGTTTCTTCCTGTTCCGTGAAATTAAATGTTTCCTGTTTGCCA
>NW_026667055.1:1246-1381 GCF_009828535.3 Hylobates moloch | reverse complement strand
AAGATTGCAGAAGCCTCAGTAGCAGATGCGATCAACTGGAAGAAAGGGTATCAGCGATGGAAGATGAAATGAATGAAATGAAGAGAGAAGGGAAGTTTAGAAAAAAAAGAATAAAAAGAAATGAACAAAGCCTCC
>NW_026667055.1:0-1146 GCF_009828535.3 Hylobates moloch | reverse complement strand
GGACTATGTGAAAAGACCAAACCTACGTCTGATTGGTGTACCTGAAAATGATGGGGAGAATGGAACCAAGTTGGAAAACACTCTGCAAGATATTATCCAGGAGAACTTCCCCAATCTAGCAAGGCAGGCCAGCATTCAGATTCAGGAAATACAGAGAATGCCACAAAGATACTCCTCAAGAAGGGCAACTCCAAGACACATAATTGTCAGATTCACCAAAGTTGAAATGAAGGAAAAAATGTTAAGGGCAGCCAGAGAGAAAGGTCGGGTTACCCACAAAGGGAAGCCCATCAGACTAACAGCTGATCTCTCAGCAGAAACTCTACAAGCCAGAAGAGAGTGGGGGCCGATATTCAACATTCTTAAAGAAAAGAATTTTCAACCCAGAATTTCATATCCAGCCAAACTAAGCTTCATAAGTGAAGGAGAAATAAAATACTTTACAGACAAGCAAACGCTGAGTGATTTTGTCACCACCAGGCCTGCCCTAAAAGAGCTCCTGAAGGAAGCACTAAACATGGAAAGGAACAACCGGTACCAGCCACTGCAAAAACATGCCAAATTGTAAAGACCATCAAGGATAGGAAGAAACTATAGCAACTAATGAGCAAAATAACCAACTAACATCATAATGACAGGATCAGATTCACACATAACAATATTAACATTAAATGTAAATGGGCTAAATGCTCCAATCAAAAGACACAGACTGGCAAACTGGATAAGGAGTCAGGACCCATCAGTGTGCTGTATTCAGGAAACCCATCTCACGTGCAGAGACACACATAGACTCAAAATAAAGGGATGGAGGAAGATCTATCAAGCAACTGGAAAACAAAAAAAGGCAGGGGTTGCAATCCTAGTCTCTGATAAAATAGACTTTAAACCAACAAAGATCAAAAGAGACAAAGAAGGCCATTACATAATGGTAAAGGGATCAATTCAACAAGAAGAGCTAACTATCCTAAATATATATGCACCCAACACAGGAACACCCAGATTCATAAAGCAAGTCCTCAGTGACCTACAAAGGGACTTAAACTCCCACACAATAATAATGGGAGATTTTAACACCCCACTGTCAACATTAGACAGATCAACGAGACAGAAAGTTAACAAGGATATCCAGGAATTGAACTCAGCTCT
>NW_026667054.1:0-1381 GCF_009828535.3 Hylobates moloch | reverse complement strand
TTGTTAATTGAATGCACAGAACAGAAAGAACTTTCACAGAATGCTTCCGTGTAGTTTTTATTTGAAGATATTCCTTTTTCCAATATAGGCGCATAGCGCTCAGAATGTCCCCTTCCAGTTTCTACAGAAAGAGTGTCTCATAACCGATCAATCCAAGGAAGCTTCAACTCTGTTAGTTGAATGCACGGAACACAAAGAAGTTTCACAGAATGTGTGTGTGTAGTTTTTATTTGAAGATATTCCTTTCTCCACTATAGGCCCCTTAGCGCGTCAAATGTCCCCTTGCAGTTTCTACAAAAAGAGTGTTTCAGAGCTGCTCAATCAAAAGTAAGCTTCAACTGTGTTATTTGAAAGCACAGAACAGAAATAAGTTTTACAGAATGCTTCTGTGTAGTTTTAATATCAAGATATTCCTTTTTCCACTGTAGGCCTTTTAGTGCTCCGAATGTCACCTTGCAGTTTCTAGAGAATGAGTGTTTCAGAACTGCTCAATCAAAAGTAAGCTTGAAATATGTTAGTTGAATGCACAGAACAGAAAGAAGTTTCACAGAATGCTTCCGTGTAGTTTTTATTTGAAGATATTTCTTTTTCCACTCTAGACCCCTTAGCGCTCCAAATGTCCCCTTGGAGTTTCTACAGAATGAGTGTTTCAGAACTGCTCAATCGAAGGCAAGCATCAACTCTGTTAGTTGAATGCACAGAACAGATAAAAGTTTCACAGAATACTTCTGTGTAGTTTTTATTTGAAGATATTCCTTTTTCCAGTATAGGCCTCTTAGCGCTCTGAATGTCCCCTTGCAGTTTCTACAGAAAGAGCGTTTCAGAACTCCTCAATGAAAAGTAAGCTTCAACGCTGTTAGGTGAATGCACAGAACACAAAGAAGTTTCACAGAATGCTTCTGTGTAGTTTTTATTTGAAGATATTCCTTTTTCCACTGTAGGCCCTTTAGCGCTACAAATGTCCCGTTGTAGTTTCTAGAGAAAGAGTGTTTCAGAACTGCTCAATCAAAAGTACGCTTCAACTCTGTTAGTTGAATGCACAGAACAGAGAGTAGTTTCACAAAATACTTCTGTGTATTTTTTATTTGAAGATATTCCTTTTTCCACTATAGGCCCCGGAGCGCTCCGAATGTCCACTTGCAGTTTCTACAGAAAGAGTGTTGCAGAACTGCTCTATCAAAAGTAAGCTGCAGCTCTGTTAGTTGAAAGCACAGAACAGAAATTAGTTTCAGAGAATGCTTCTGTGTAGGTTTCATTTGAAGATATTTCTTTTTCCACTATAGGCGCCTTTGCGCTCCGAATGTCCACTTGCACTTTCTACAGAAAGAGTGTTTCAGAACTGCTCAATCAAAAGTAAGCTTCAAGTCTCTTAGTTGAATGC
>NW_026667053.1:0-1382 GCF_009828535.3 Hylobates moloch | reverse complement strand
TTTGAGTTCATTGTAGATTCTGGATATTAGCCCTTTGTCAGATGAGTGGGTTGCAAAAATTTTCTCCCATTCTGTAGGTTGCCTGTTCACTCTGATGGTAGTTTCTTTTGCTGTGCAGAAGCTCTTTAGTTTAATTAGATCTCATTTGTCAATTTTGGCTTTTGTTGTCATTGCTTTTGGTGTTTTAGACATGAAGTCCTTGCCCATGCCTATGTCCTGAATGGTATTGCCTAGCTTTTCTTGTAGAGTTTTAATGGTTTTAGGTCTAACATGTAAATCTTTAATCCATCTTGAATTAATTTTTGTATAAGGTGTAAGGAAGGGATCTAGTTTGAGCTTTCTACATATGGCTAGCCAGTTTTCCCAGCACCATTTATTAAATAGGGAATCCTTTCCCCATTTCTTGTTTTTGTCAGGTTTGTCAAAGATCAGATAGTTGTAGATATGCGGCATCATTTCTGTGGGCTCTGTTCTGTTCCATTGATCTATATCTCTGTTGTGGTACCAGTACCATGCTGTTTTGGTTACTGTAGCCTTGTAGTATAGTTTGAAGTCAGGTAGCGTGATGCCTCCAGCTTTGTTCTTTTGGCTTAGGATTGACTTGGCGATGCGGGCTCTTTTTTGGTTCCATATGAACTTTAAAGTAGTTTTTTCCAGTTATGTGAAGAAAGTCATTGGTAGCATAGTGGGGATGGCACTGAATCTTTAAATTACCTTGGGCAGTATGGCCATTTTCACAATATTGATTCTTCCAACCCATGAGCATGGAATGTTCTTCCATTTGTTTGTATCCTCTTTTATTTCATTGAGCAGTGGTTTGTAGTTCTCCTTGAAGAGGTCCTTCACATCCCTTGTAAGTTGGATTCTTAGGTATTTTATTCTCTTTGAAGCAATTGTGAATGGGAGTTCACTCATGATTTGGCTCTCTGTTTGTCTGTGATTGGCATACAAGAATGCTTGTGATTTTTGTACATTGATTTTGTATCCTGAGACTTTGCTGAAGTTGCTTATCAGCTTAAGGAGATTTTGGGCTGAGACAATAGGGTTTTCTAGATATACAATCATGTCACCTGCAAACAGGGACAATTTGACTTCCTCTTTTCCTAACTGAATACCCTTTATTTCCTTCTCCTGTCTGATTGCCCTGGCCAGAACTTCCAACACTATGTTGAATAGGAGTGGTGAGAGAGGGCATCCCTGTCTTGTGCCAGTTTTCAAAGGGAATGCTTCCAGTTTTTGCCCATTCAGTATGATATTGGCTGTGGGTTTGTCATAGATAGCTCTTATTATTTTGAGATACATCCCATGAATACCTAATTTATTGAGAGTTTTTACCATGAAGCGTTGTTGAATTTTGTCAAAGGCCTTTTCTGCATCTATTG
>NW_026667052.1:0-1382 GCF_009828535.3 Hylobates moloch | reverse complement strand
CAATAGATGCAGAAAAGGCCTTTGACAAAATTCAACAACGCTTCATGGTAAAAACTCTCAATAAATTAGGTATTCATGGAATGTATCTCAAAATAATAAGAGCTATCTATGACAAACCCACAGCCAATATCATACTGAATGGGCAAAAACTGGAAGCATTCCCTTTGAAAACTGGCACAAGACAGGGATGCCCTCTCTCACCACTCCTATTCAACATAGTGTTGGAAGTTCTGGCCAGGGCAATCAGACAGGAGAAGGAAATAAAGGGTATTCAGTTAGGAAAAGAGGAAGTCAAATTGTCCCTGTTTGCAGGTGACATGATTGTATATCTAGAAAACCCTATTGTCTCAGCCCAAAATCTCCTTAAGCTGATAAGCAACTTCAGCAAAGTCTCAGGATACAAAATCAATGTACAAAAATCACAAGCATTCTTGTATGCCAATCACAGACAAACAGAGAGCCAAATCATGAGTGAACTCCCATTCACAATTGCTTCAAAGAGAATAAAATACCTAAGAATCCAACTTACAAGGGATGTGAAGGACCTCTTCAAGGAGAACTACAAACCACTGCTCAATGAAATAAAAGAGGATACAAACAAATGGAAGAACATTCCATGCTCATGGGTTGGAAGAATCAATATTGTGAAAATGGCCATACTGCCCAAGGTAATTTAAAGATTCAGTGCCATCCCCACTATGCTACCAATGACTTTCTTCACATAACTGGAAAAAACTACTTTAAAGTTCATATGGAACCAAAAAAGAGCCCGCATCGCCAAGTCAATCCTAAGCCAAAAGAACAAAGCTGGAGGCATCACGCTACCTGACTTCAAACTATACTACAAGGCTACAGTAACCAAAACAGCATGGTACTGGTACCACAACAGAGACATAGATCAATGGAACAGAACAGAGCCCACAGAAATGATGCCGCATATCTACAACTATCTGATCTTTGACAAACCTGACAAAAACAAGAAATGGGGAAAGGATTCCCTATTTAATAAATGGTGCTGGGAAAACTGGCTAGCCATATGTAGAAAGCTCAAACTAGATCCCTTCCTTACACCTTATACAAAAATTAATTCAAGATGGATTAAAGATTTACATGTTAGACCTAAAACCATTAAAACTCTACAAGAAAAGCTAGGCAATACCATTCAGGACATAGGCATGGGCAAGGACTTCATGTCTAAAACACCAAAAGCAATGACAACAAAAGCCAAAATTGACAAATGAGATCTAATTAAACTAAAGAGCTTCTGCACAGCAAAAGAAACTACCATCAGAGTGAACAGGCAACCTACAGAATGGGAGAAAATTTTTGCAACCCACTCATCTGACAAAGGGCTAATATCCAGAATCTACAATGAACTCAAA